>NC_136797.1:2684254-2689254 GCF_951216825.1 Electrona antarctica | reverse complement strand
GAGAATCACTGACATGGTAGCCTCGGAAATCCAGACGTTTTTTTTTAATCATATGTTTATTGATTTTTCTTTACAGCAACAATAGTAATTTCAAAACAATTATTCACATATATTTCCCCCCCCCACATCCCCATGGCAGCACAAATACAAACAAAATCTTCGAAGAAACATCAGGAAATGTCCATATTTACAGAACAAATTAAAAATAAATAATAATAAAATAACACACAAAAACACATTACATACAGTTAAACAAACAAATGCACAATGTCCGTCACAGTTCCCTACCCCCACCCCACAGCTGACTACTCCAATTAACCACTATACATCCAAAGCTTCTTCAATATCGCCTCGCTTAATGAAGTCCAAGAACTTCTCCCATATCTTATAGAATACAGCAGGTTTCTTCCTAATTACATACGTTAGTTTCTCATGTGCCAAACTGGTCGTTAAATTCCTCAGCCAAAAGCCGATCGTAGGGGCCTTGACATTCTTCCAACATTTGAGCACAATTGAGCGTCTGGCCTGTAACAGGCAAAGGTCAGTCATTATTTTTTCTTTACTATTTAGTGTACAATTTAATGGATAAATACTGAGTATACATAATTTAGCACAAAGAGGAACTGGACCTGGTGTAATCTGAGAGACATAATGGACCACACAGACCTCCAGAATGTTATGTAATCTGAGAGACATAATGGACCACACAGACCTCCAGAATGTTATGTAATCTGAGAGACATAATGGACCACAGACCTCCAGAATGTTATGTAATCTGAGAGACATAATGGACCACAGACCTCCAGAATGAACTGGACCTGATGTAATCTGAGAGACATAATGGACCACAGACCTCCAGAATGATGTAATCTGAGAGACATAATGGACCACAGACCTCCAGAGAGACATAATGGACCACACAGACCTCCAGAATGTTATGTAATCTGAGAGACATAATGGACCACAGACCTCCAGAATGTTATGTAATCTGAGAGACATAATGGACCACAGACCTCCAGAATGATGTAATCTGAGAGACATAATGGACCACAGACCTCCAGAATGATGTAATCTGAGAGACATAATGGACCACAGACCTCCAGAATGATGTAATCTGAGAGACATAATGGACCACAGACCTCCAGAATGATGTAATCTGAGAGACGTAATGGACCCCAGACCTCCAGAATGATGTAATCTGAGAGACATAATGGACCACAGACCTCCAGAGAGACATAATGGACCACAGACCTCCAGAATGTTATGTAATCTGAGAGACATAATGGACCACAGACCTCCAGAATGTTATGTAATCTGAGAGACATAATGGACCACAGACCTCCAGAATGATGTAATCTGAGAGACATAATGGACCACAGACCTCCAGAATGATGTAATCTGAGAGACATAATGGACCCAGACCTCCAGAATGATGTAATCTGAGAGACATAATGGACCACAGACCTCCAGAATGATGTAATCTGAGAGACATAATGGACCACAGACCTCCAGAATGATGTAATCTGAGAGACGTAATGGACCCCAGACCTCCAGAATGATGTAATCTGAGAGACATAATGGACCACAGACCTCCAGAATGATGTAATCTGAGAGACATAATGGACCACAGACCTCCAGAGAGACATAATGGACCACAGACCTCCAGAGAGACATAATGGACCACAGACCTCCAGAATGATGTAATCTGAGAGACATAATGGACCACAGACCTCCAGAGAGACATAATGGACCACAGACCTCCAGAGAGACATAATGGACCACAGACCTCCAGAGAGACATAATGGACCACAGACCTCCAGAGAGACATAATGGACCACAGACCTCCAGAGAGACATAATGGACCACAGACCTCCAGAATGATGTAATCTGAGAGACATAATGGACCACAGACCTCCAGAGAGACATAATGGACCACAGAACTCCAGAATGTTATGTAATCTGAGAGACATAATGGACCACAGACCTCCAGAATGAACTGGACCTGATGTAATCTGAGAGACATAATGGACCACAGACCTCCAGCATGTTTTAGAGACATAATGGACCACAGACCTCCAGAATGTTTTAGAGACATAATGGACCACAGACCTCCAGAATGTTTTAGAGACATAATGGACCACAGACCTCCAGAGAGACATAATGGACCCCAGACCTCCAGAATGTTAGGGTTAGGGTTAGGGTTAACATATTGGACCACAGACCTCCAGAATGTTTTAATCTCCTCACATTCCCATAAGCAATGGAATAGTGTACCTTTATGTTCCCTACATTTATAACATAAATCAGGAATGTTTGGATCGAATGTATTTACTTTCTCCGGTTATATAAATTCTCATTATCCAATTATACTGAATTAGTCTTAATCTAGTATTGATAGTTTGTGTTTGTGCCTTGGAACATATTAAACCCCAATCAATTTCTGAGATTTCCACTTGAAGGTCCTGTATCCATTTTTGTCTTATTTTCTCATCTTTATGAAACCCTTCTAGTATAGAGCGTCGCAGTCCCGCCCCCTACCATGGACCAGGAAATGATTCTCCGTTCATTTTCCTCATAGACATTTCAGAAAGTATTTATTTAAAGACGTTTACGCCGTGGACAAAGCCAACTCGAGTCGTGACAAATCATGACAACAAACACAATTTTTTGGGCAGAACAAATAATTAGAAAGAAGAAAAAAACGGCAGGTTACAACACTTTTTTTGTTGTTTTTCTTCTTTGTAATTATTTGTTTGGTCCAAAATATTGTTTGTGTTATGAGTTGTCACGACTCGAGTTGGCTTTGTCCGCGGCGTAACCGTCTTTAAATAAATACTTTCTGAAATGTCTGAGGACAAATGCATTGGGATTCATTTCCTGGTCCATGGTAGGGGGCGGGACTGCGACGCTCTATACCATACATTTGTGAGACCAACCCCTTTCCTTCTAGTATACCATACATGTGTGGTACAAACCCAAACCCTTTCCTAAACAATCCTGTTTGGAAAACCTCTCCAGCACGGTTAAAGGAGGTTATTTCTGACACATGTAATAATACAATTTCTGATTTGCAAGTATTTAAAGAAGTGGTTTTGCGGTACCTCATATCTCCTCCTCAGCCCCTCAAAATACATTAGATTGCCATTCTCGTATAGATCCACCACTTTCTTTAAGCCTTTATTGAACAGCAGGACAGCTCAGCGGTGTTTCCCATGAATTTATGGACTTCAAACCAAATATTTATAGTATTGATGACAAAAGGGTTAGACACACTTTAGGTGTCTAACCTCGTAGCGCGCCACCGAGTGGCTACGAGGTTGTAGGTCTGCTATTTTTGAAAAATCGAAGAACCACTGTCACTGACATAGAAACAGCTTTTTCAGAAAACTGTCAGGAGTAGAAGACATGTTTAGATGATCTTACTACCAGAAAGAAACTGTCAGGAGTAGAAGACATGTTTAGATGATCTTACTACCAGAAATAAACTGTCAGGAGTAGAAGACATGTTTAGATGATCTTACTACCAGAAAGAAACTGTCAGGAGTAGAAGACATGTTTAGATGATCTTACTACCAGAAAACTGTCAGGAGTAGAAGACATGTTTAGATGATCTTACTACCAGAAAACTGTCAGGAGTAGAAGACATGTTTAGATGATCTTATTACCAGAAAACTGTCAGGAGTAGAAGACATGTTTAGATGATCTTACTACCAGAAAACTGTCAGGAGTAGAAGACATGTTTAGATGATCTTATTACCAGAAAACTGTCAGGAGTAGAAGACATGTTTAGATGATCTTACTACCAGAAAACTGTCAGGAGTAGAAGACATGTTTAGATGATCTTATCATCTTACTACCAGAAATAAACTGTCAGGAGTAGAAGACATGTTTAGATTATTTTATCATCTTACTACCAGAAAGAAACTGTCAGGAGTAGAAGACATGTTTAGATGATCTTACTACCAGAAAGAAACTGTCAGGAGTAGAAGACATGTTTAGATGATCTTACTACCAGAAAGAAACTGTCAGGAGTAGAAGACATGTTTAGATGATCTTACTACCAGAAAGAAACTGTCAGGAGTAGAAGACATGTTTAGATGATCTTACTACCAGAAAACTGTCAGGAGTAGAAGACATGTTTAGATGATCTTACTACCAGAAAACTGTCAGGAGTAGAAGACATGTTTAGATGATCTTATTACCAGAAAACTGTCAGGAGTAGAAGACATGTTTAGATGATCTTACTACCAGAAAACTGTCAGGAGTAGAAGACATGTTTAGATGATCTTATTACCAGAAAACTGTCAGGAGTAGAAGACATGTTTAGATGATCTTACTACCAGAAAACTGTCAGGAGTAGAAGACATGTTTAGATGATCTTATCATCTTACTACCAGAAATAAACTGTCAGGAGTAGAAGACATGTTTAGATTATTTTATCATCTTACTACCAGAAAGAAACTGTCAGGAGTAGAAGACATGTTTAGATGATCTTACTACCAGAAAACTGTCAGGAGTAGAAGACATTTTAGATGATCTTACTACCAGAAAACTGTCAGGAGTAGAAGACATGTTTAGATGATCTTACTACCAGAAAACTGTCAGGAGTAGAAGACATGTTTAGATGATCTTACTACCAGAAAACTGTCAGGAGTAGAAGTCATGTTTAGATGATCTTATTACCAGAAAACTGTCAGGAGTAGAAGACATGTTTAGATGATCTTACTACCAGAAAACTGTCAGGAGTAGAAGACATGTTTAGATGATCTTATTACCAGAAAACTGTCAGGAGTAGAAGACATGTTTAGATGATCTTATCATCTTACTACCAGAAAGAAGACATGTTTAGATGATCTTATCATCTTACTACCAGAAAGAAACTGTCAGGAGTAGAAGACATGTTTAGATTATTTTATCATCTTACTACCAAAAAGAAACTGTCAGGAGTAGAAGACATGTTTAGATGATCTTACTACCAGAAAACTGTCAGGAGTAGAAGA
>NC_136797.1:2659172-2684054 GCF_951216825.1 Electrona antarctica | reverse complement strand
CTCTCAGACCCATTTGAGCCACGGACCACCATTTAATGACATTTAGCCTCTCAGACCCATTTGAGCCACGGACCACCATTTGATGACATTTAGCCTCTCAGACCCATTTGAGCCACGGACCACCATTTGATGACATTGAGCCTCTCAGACCTAAAACTTTGAATATTTTGTTGTCGCTGGATCAGATTCTGTCCACAACTCCGTGTTGTATTGATGTTGGTACCATTAGGAGAGATAACATGATGTCGGTACCATTAGGAGAGACAACATGATGTTGGTACCATTAGGAGAGACAACATGATGTTGGTACCATTAGGAGAGACAACATGATGTTGGTACCATTAGGAGAGACAACATGATGTTGGTACCATTAGGAGAGACAACATGATGTTGGTACCATTAGGAGAGACAACATGATGTTGGTACCATTAGGAGAGACAACATGATGTTGGTACCATTAGGAGAGACAACATGATGTTGGTACCATTAGGAGAGATAACATGATGTTGGTACCATTAGGAGAGACAACATGATGTTGGTACCATTAGGAGAGACAACATGATGTTGGTACCATTAGGAGAGACAACATGATGTTGGTACCATTAGGAGAGACAACATGATGTTGGTACCATTAGGAGAGACAACATGATGTTGGTACCATTAGGAGAGACAACATGATGTTGGTACCATTAGGAGAGACAACATGATGTTGGTACCATTAGGAGAGACAACATGATGTTGGTACCATTAGGAGAGACAACATGATGTTGGTACCATTAGGAGAGACAACATGATGTTGGTACCATTAGGAGAGACAACATGATGTTGGTACCATTAGGAGAGACAACATGATGTTGGTACCATTAGGAGAGACAACATGATGTTGGTACCATTAGGAGAGACAACATGATGTTGGTACCATTAGGAGAGACAACATGATGTTGGTACCATTAGGAGAGACAACATGATGTTGGTACCATTAGGAGAGATAACATGATGTTGGTACCATTAGGAGAGACAACATGATGTTGGTACCATTAGGAGAGACAACATGATGTTGGTACCATTAGGAGAGACAACAGATGTTGGTACCATTAGGAGACAACAGGCACACGTTGATCAAAACAACCATTATTCTACATTCTCTAATCATGTAGACATCTTGTAAACAAACTAAGTAATGCAGATGTTTAACGATAATGTAACTCTTGAGAGCGTAAAATTAAACCAAATGGACCCGTATATACGGGTCCATTTGGTTTCATGTTACGCTCTCAAGAGTTGGGGGAATAGAGGGGAGGGGAGGGGGGCCTGTGTTCTGTACCCAAAGCAGACACACACAGCGCAGCGTGTGTGTGTGTGTGTGTGTGTGTGTGTTCTGTACCCAGAGCACACACACACACAGCGCAGCGTGCGTGTGTGTGTGTGTGTGCTAGTCTGTACCCAGAGCACACACACACGCACACTGTGCTGTGTGTGTGTGTGCTCTGGGTACAGACTAGCACACACACACACACACACACACCACACACACACACAGCGCAGCGTGCGTGTGTGTGTGTGTGCTAGTCTGTACCCAGAGCGCACACACACACAGCGCAGCGTGCATGTGTGTGTGTGTGTGTGTGTGGGTGTGTGTGTGTATGTGTGTGTGTGTACTAGTCTGTACCAGAGCACACACACACAGCGCAGCGTGCGTGTCGGTGTGTGTGTGTGTGTGTCGGTGCAGCATGGCGCTCAGTGCTCCGTGCCGGTAGGAACAGCATGTCGTTCCTCGGAGCAGCGTCTCTGCGATCTGCTTCTCCCCTCGCCGCGCTGTGTCGGTCGTGAGTCGTGACCAAATGGACCAGTCCAGCATTCTGAGGAGACGAGGGCTACAGGTACCCTTAAACGGCAAAAACATGTTTTTTTTTCTACACGCAGCTGAGCAGAGAAGGAGCTTAGTTTGTATGCGTGTCTGCTGCTGCTGGTCTCTGTGTGTGTGTGTGTGTGTGTGTGTGTGTGTGTGTGTGTGTGTGTGTGTGTGTGTGTGTGTGTGTGTGTGTGTGTGTGTGTGTGTCTGTGTGTGTGTGTGTGTGTGTGTGCGTGTGCGCGCACACGCGCGCCGGATGGTAACCACAAGGTTGCCAGTTCGATCCCTGTGGGCTCCCACAGAGTTAGTGTCGAAGTGTCCTTGAGCAAGACACTGACCGCCTGATTGCTCCTGATGTGCAGGTTGGTGCCTTGCATGGTTTCCTCCACCATGTGTGTGTGAATGGGTGAATGTGATGCACACAGGTGTGTGAATGTGTGTTAATGTAATGCACAATCTATATAAAGGTGTGTGTGTGAATGGGTGAATGTAATGCACCATCTATATAAAGGTGTGTGTGTGTGTGTGTGTGTGAATGGGTTAATGTAATGCACAATCTATATAAAGGTGTGTGAATGTGTGTGTGTGAATGGGTGAATGTAATGCACAATCTATGTAAAGGTGTGTGTGTGAATGGGTGAATGTAATGCACAATCTATGTAAAGTGCCTTGGATAAAGGCACTATATAAATGCACCATTTAGCATTTATATGCATACTGAGAATTTTGTCAACACATAAAAACTAGACTAAAATGTCAGGGAGGGACTAGTGGAGAAGAGATCCAGTAGAACTAAATGTCAGGGAGGGACTAGTGGAGAAGAGATCCAGTAGAACTAAATGTCAGGGAGGGGACTAGTGGAGAGAGATCCAGTAGAACTAAATGTCAGGGAGGACTAGTGGAGAAGAGATCAGTAGAACTAAATGTCAGGGAGGGACTAGTGGAGAAGAGATCCAGTAGAACTAAATGTCAGGGAGGGACTAGTGGAGAGAGATCCAGTAGAACTAAATGTTAGGAGGGACTAGTGGAGAAGAGATCCAGTAGAACTAAATGTCAGGGAGGGACTAGTGGAGAAGAGATCCAGTAGAACTAAATGTCAGGGAGGGACTAGTGGAGAAGAGATCCAGTAGAACTAAATGTCAGGGAGGGACTAGTGGAGAAGAGATCCAGTAGAACTAAATGTTAGGGAGGGACTAGTGGAGAAGAGATCCAGTAGAACTAAATGTCAGGGAGGGACTAGTGGAGAAGAGATCCAGTAGAACTAAATGTCAGGGAGGGACTAGTGGAGAAGAGATCCAGTAGAACTAAATGTCAGGGAGGGACTAGTGGAGAAGAGATCCAGTAGAACTAAATGTCAGGGAGGGACTAGTGGAGAAGAGATCCAGTAGAACTAAATGTCAGGGAGGGACTAGTGGAGAAGAGATCCAGTAGAACTAAAAGACATGAAAGTAATTTAGTCCATTTTGTTATGCTCTGAAAATAGTCGATCTACAAGCTCACAAGGCGTCACGCTGGGACGCGTTGTGAGCTTGTAGATTTGCTATTTTTAAGTGTAAAATCAAAAAAACATTTTTTTATCCACAAAATCAACTGTAGATGTTTTCGACTCATATCTTATATTTACTCAACTAAAACTAGACTAAAACCTCAGATGACTAAAATATGACTAAAACTAAATTAAATTGTATTAAAAAGACTATGACTAAAACTACATAAAACATTGCTGTCAAAATCAACACAGGTTACAGGAGTTTGAGAAGCTTTTTGTACCAAGAGTCGCCGATAGCTTTCTGACTCTGATGCCGTTAAAAATGAACTTTAATGTCACATCACAGCTTCAACAGGTCTTCCATTCTGGACGGGAACCCCTTTTGGTGTTTTAAACATTGTTATAATTTAGCTATTGAAAAATAGCAGATCTACAAGCTCATAGCGCGCCACCGAGTGGCGCGCTACGAGCTTGTAGATCTGCTATTTTTGAAAAGTCGTTAAAATGTGGCGCAAATCATTGAATATATATTTCAGAGCGAACATTTTTTAACTAAAATATTTGCGTCCCTGGAACTACATATTTTGAGATGGGGGTCCGTGGCCCAATAGAGAGAATTCTGGGGGTCCTTGACATGAAAAAGGTTGAGCACCACTGACATAGAAACATGGGTTTTTCAGAAAAAACATTAGGATTTAGAAGCCTTTTTTTTTAAACGACCTCAGTCCAAAATGGGTTAATGTCACATCACAGCTTCAACAGGTTCGGAAAGAGGTGGGAGACTTTATTTTCTTCTTTCTTCTTATGCAAGGTCTGTGGTTTTGTTGTTTTGCAGGAAAGGGAAGTCAACCGGAATGCAAGACGAGATTAAAAACAAGTCCGATTTGTAGAGTGAACTTACGCAATGATTACAAGCAGGTCAGGAGTTTGAGATATCCGTAGGAATGAAAGTAGACGTAATCATTCCAACCACCGCTCTGTAAACTGTTCGTATGAGGAGCTGTTGGCTTTGATTTCAGCCATTATTGGTATGGGGTTCTCTGTGAAACACATCAGTGTGTGTGTGTGTGTGTGTGTGTGTGTGTGTGTGTGTGTGTGTGTGTGTGTGTGTGTGTGTGTGTGTGTGTGTGTGTGTGTGTGTGTGTGTGTGTGTGTGTGTGTGTGTGTGTGTGTGTGTGTGTGTGTGTGTGTGTGTGTGTGTGTGTGTGTGTGTGTGTGTGTGTGTCGTAATGCCGTCGTAATGGCTGATTTTGCACTTGCTGAAAATAGCCGATCTACAAGCTCACAACGCGTCATGCAAACAAGTGTAAAATGACTTACGCTGGATCTCTTCTCTTGTCCACTAGTCCCTAGTCATAGTTTTTAGTCGTCGTAGCTTAGTTTTCATGTAGTTTCCGTTTAGTTTTCGTCAGTGGAAAAAGGTAGTCGACGAACATTTTTCGATTTAGTTTTAGTCGACGAAAACAACACTGGTTGCACCGCTCAGTTCACACAGGTGTGACTTTCAGGAAAAGTGTTAGGATTTAGAAGACATTTGTAGAATGCCTTCACGGGTCTCAATGGTTTAACCCATTTAGACCCGAGGACGATTCTTCTGAATCCTGACAGTTTTCTTAAAAACTATATTTCTATGTCAGTGGATCTCAAACATTTTCATGTCAAGGACCCCCAAAAATATATGTAATCGGCCGCCGACCCCCATCTGAAAGTATGTTGTTCCGGGGACCCCCCCCCCCCCCCCCCCCCCCTATATAAGCTATATTCAAAGCTTTGCACTACATTTTCATGATTTTTCAAAAATAGCAGACCTACAAGCTGCTTGTAGATCTGCTATTTTTCAACAGCTAAAGCATAACATAATGCTTAAAACACCAAAAGGGGTTCCCGCCCAGAATGGTTTAATATGAAGTGTGAAGGGATTTGCTCTGTGCTCAGCAGCACTGCTCAGTGAAACCCTGCATTCTGTGGGCCTCATTACGCACGGCTCTCTAACATGATCACTTTGGGCAATGGCAGCTAATCTTCATGAGCCTGTGTGTGTGTGTGTGTGTGTGTGTGTGTGTGTGTGTGTGTGTGTGTGTGTGTGTGTGTGTGTGTGTGTGTGTGTGTGTGTGTGTGTGTGTGTGTGTGTGTGTGTGTGTGTGTGTGTGTGTGTGTGTGTGTGTGTGTGTGTGTGTGTGTGTGTGTGTGTGTGTGTGTGTGTGTGTGGCATGGGGAGAGAGTATGTTTAGTTGTCTCCACCAGGCCGAAGGCATGGGGAGAGAGTATGTTTAGTTGTCTCCACCAGGCCGAAGGCATGGGGAGAGAGTATGTTTAGTTGTCTCCACCAGGCCGAAGGCATGGGGAGAGAGTATGTTTAGTTGTCTCCACCAGGCCGAAGGCATGGGGAGAGAGTATGTTTAGTTGTCTCCACCAGGCCGAAGGCATGGGGAGAGAGTATGTTTAGTTGTCTCCACCAGGCCGAAGGCATGGGGAGAGAGTATGTTTTGCACTCCGTCAGTGTGTGAGGGTCTGTGTGTGTCTGTCCGTCTTTTACCAGCTAATCTCCGGCACCGTTAATCCGGTCGATGCCAAATTTTCCACACACACTCCCTGGATGCCAACGATGAACCTCTGCCCCAAATATTCCAGAACGGCCTGTTCTGAAACACATTTTTGGATATTACTCTTTCAAAGTTTGCAGGATTGTGTGTGCGTCCGTCTGTTACCAGCTAATCTCCGGCACCGTTCGATGCCAAATTTTGCACACACACTCCCTGGATGCCAACGATGAACCTCTGCCCCAATCGTTTGAGAACGGCCTGTTATAGCTCCACCAGGAGGCCGACTTTTGCAAAACACATTTTTTTATATTACTCCTCCAGATTGCAGCATGCAATTTACGTGAAATCTTTCACAGTCTTTTCTACTAGGCTGAGGAATATATCCCACCCTTTTCACACTGGCCTTTTATAGCGCCACCAACCAACTAGATTTTATCTAGTTTTGTCTTCTTTTTTTGCCTTTCAGCGATCTCCTTGTGTTTGGCACATCCTCTGTAAAAGACAGACAGGCCTGTACCAGCACATCCTCTGTAAAAGACAGAAAGGCCTGTACCAGCACATCCTCTGTAAAAGACAGAAAGGCCTGTACCAGCACATCCTCTATAAAAGACAGAAAGGCCTGTACCAGCACATCCTCCTTTAAAAGACAGAAAGGCCTGTACCAGCACATCCTCTATAAAAGACAGAAAGGCCTGTACCAGCACATCCTCCTTTAAAAGACAGAAAGGCCTGTACCAGCACATCCTCTGTAAAAGACAGAAAGGCCTGTACCAGCACATCCTCTGTAAAAGACAGAAAGGCCTGTACCAGCACATCCTCTGTAAAAGACAGAAAGGCCTATACCAGCACATCCTCTGTAAAAGACAGAAAGGCCTGTACCAGCACATCCTCTGTAAAAGACAGAAAGGCCTGTACCAGCACATCCTCTGTAAAAGACAAAGGCCTGTACCAGCACATCCTCTGTAAAAGACAGAAAGGCCTGTACCAGCACATCCTCTGTAAAAGACAGAGGCCTGTACCAGCACATCCTCTGTAAAAGACAGAAAGGCCTGTACCAGCACATCCTCTGTAAAAGACAGAAAGGCCTGTACCAGCACATCCTCTGTAAAAGACAGAAAGGCCTGTACCAGCACATCCTCTGTAAAAGACAGAAAGGCCTGTACCAGCACATCCTCTGTAAAAGACAGAAAGGCCTGTACCAGCACATCCTCTGTAAAAGACAGAAAGGCCTGTACCAGCACATCCTCTGTAAAAGACAAAGGCCTGTACCAGCACATCCTCTGTAAAAGACAGAAAGGCCTGTACCAGCACATCCTCTGTAAAAGACAGAGGCCTGTACCAGCACATCCTCTGTAAAAGACAGAAAGGCCTGTACCAGCACATCCTCTGTAAAAGACAGAAAGGCCTGTACCAGCACATCCTCTGTAAAAGACAGAAAGGCCTGTACCAGCACATCCTCTGTAAAAGACAGAAAGGCCTGTACCAGCACATCCTCTGTAAAAGACAGAAAGGCCTGTACCAGCACATCCTCTGTAAAAGACAGAAAGGCCTATACCAGCACATCCTCTGTAAAAGACAGAAAGGCCTATACCAGCACATCCTCTGTAAAAAACAAAGGCCTGTACCAGCACATCCTCTGTAAAAGACAGAGGCCTGTACCAGCGCAGCGGGCCGTCTTTTTTGATAGTTTGTTTTACTTCAGTGGCCTTCATGTTATTTCGTGCTGTTGCCGTTGGTATTCATGGCTGCCAGTTCCCACCTGATGTTGTGTGGGAGTCCAGACTGCTCCAGATCATACTGAATAACTGCTAGCTTGCATAAAGTCTTCAGACTCTGACTCAAGTCCAAGATGTACAGGTCATTGGGGTAATATCCTCCAAAGATGATGGCACCTTCTAGACGTGCTGTTGGGGAGTTTAAACTTGATATCAAACTTCCAGGAGAAAGTCTCCGGGTTTAATTTCCAAAGATCTTCTTACTGTGGCCACGAAATATGTACAGCTCTCCATTGTAGGCAAAGGCTGAATTATGTTTTTCTGGATGAGGCTGTGCAGAAGGCGTGGTCAGCCAGAGGTTGCTCTCTGTGTCAAACACTCTGATGCTGTTGTAGCCTCCGTTCATAAAGCCTCCACAAACAAACATCTTTGTCCCGATGATGGTGGCAGAGTGATCATATGAATCAGGTGGTGGCGAGCCTCTGGTTTTAATTCAAGTCCAGACCATCGTGGAGGTTGTCCAACTTGTAGAAGTCATGAGTGGATCCAGTCCGCTGGGTGTATCCTCCATGGATAAACATGACCTTCCCCAACACACAGGCTGAGTGGCCGCTCCGCGCCTCTGGAACAGTCCCAGAGACCCTGGATTTGATCCATCTGTGGGTGTCGACATCAAAGGCATAAAGTAACCTGCAGTATAAAGGTGGTACCCTGCTGCAAGTAAGTAACCCTCCCCAGATGTAGACGGTACGTTCTATCAGCACAGCTGTGTGACCGTAGCGCTGGGAGGGAACTGTTCCAGTGGACACTGGGAGCAACGTGGTCCAGCGTAAAGGCACTGTGTTGAAAACCGTCACGTCGAGCTGATTCCTGTTGTTCCATCTGTAGACGGAACAGGAGCATCCAAAGCAGTACAGCTTGTGCTGTTCAGTTCTCAGAGGTCGCTGCGAGCACCAGGACTCGGCGATAGGATAGTTGATGAATGACATCCTCTCATCTTTGACAACTCGTTATAAAGGACGTGGCTGTGACGAGGACATTGTGATGTCGCTGTGTGACGACGTCATCGCACAGAACAGCCAATCATGTTACTCCAACTGACTGTCGTCTGGAAGATGTCAACCAATCACGTTAGTCCACGTCACTGACCTCTATATTTGGGGCGTTTCATTATAGCTGGCAGACGATGTCAGAATGCTGCGTTGTGATTGGGTTTCAGAATGCTGTGTCGTGATTGGGTGTCAGAATGCTGTGTTGTGATTGGGTGTCAGAATGCTGTGTTGTGGTAGGGTGTCAGAATGCTGTGTTGTGATTGTGTGTCAGAATGCTGTGTTGTGATTGGGTGTCAGAATGCTGTGTTGTGGTAGGGTGTCAGAATGCTGTGTTGTGATTGGGCAAAAGGCCTTAACACTGCTCTCAGATCAATCTACGTGTCAGGGTTAGGGTGAACTACCAATCAGATCGATACGCCCATATATGGGACTGTTGGTTGGATCAGCTGAGCTCCACAAAATATCCAGACGCTGTCATCAGTATGACACACACACAGACGCTCACACACACGCGCACACGCTCTCTCACACACACACACACACACACACATGCACGCGCACACACACGCGCTCACACACACGCACACACACGCTCACACACACACACACACACGCTCACACACATGCACAGCATATGCCAGGTGTTATCTGTGAATTTAGGTAGATACATAGACATTTATAGTGTTGTGTGATTGGATGGGAGGCATATATAGATTTATATTGTGTTGTGTTTTGTTGTGATTGTGGCTGGCTCTGTGGCTGATTGTGATTCCCGTTGCAATCAGAACTATACAGCCTCACTCCCAATCTTCCCCCAGCCGTAGTCTGAAAACCCACATCCTCAGACTCCATCTTAGCCTGTAGCACTTGCCATAGCCGTAACGACCTTACAGGCCTATGCAAAGGCTCAATTTATGTAACTTAGAGAGCATTTTATGTAGACATAGCACTCTTAGCATAGCATAGCATAGCACTCATAGTTCCAACTTTCAATGCCAATAATCACTAATCACAGTTATTTCGGCTATGTGACAATTAATCGTCAATTTAACACATTTCATGCTATCCCGAGAAAAGCTAGTATTACCATTTCAGCCAAACACGAGAACCTCAGATTTGATAAAACATCATTAATCATTAATCCAGCTGTAAAATAATAATATGTTTACCTTTATATATTCATCAGTTGAGTATTGGTGTGTGTGTGTGTGTGTGTGTGTGTGTGTGTGTGTGTGTGTGTGTGTGTGTGTGTGTGTGTGTGTGTGTGTGTGTGTGTGTGTGTGTGTGTGTGTGTGTGTGTGTGTGTGTGTGTGTGTGTGTGTGTGTGTGTGTGTGTGTGTGGGGGGGTTTATGCATGTACTATAATGTGTACTATGTAAACTCTTCCTTTCCTTTTACCAACCATTCAGGTGCATTTTTTTTTTGGGGGGGACCCCAAAATAATTTGGCGACCATCTGGGGGGTCGCGACCCACGGGTTGAGAACCCCTGCTCTATTGCATACGACGAATGATAATGGCTAAAGCGCTTACAAACTTTTGACCTGATTTAGTTTTTGTTTGTTTGTTTATTGATGCGTGAACTCTGGATTGCAGGCAAAAGGTCACTGTCTAGACGGAAATAAATCACACCCGTGTGAAGTGAGGGGCACTCTTATCATCATGCATCATCATTACATCATCTCATTCCGGCCAATCAGAATTCACGTCCTCACCTTCGTCTTCAATGTTTGTGTTTACACAAACACTCAAAACTGTTTTCATTGTCAACAGCATTTACTGTTTGTGTTGTGGGACAACATGTGGCTTACATACACCACAAGCTGGACATAAGAGGAGCCCTCAATAAAATAAAGTTTCTATTTTTTGTAATGTTTTTGTTGAGGGCTCTTAGCTCCTCCCATGCCCAGCTTTCCGTGTTTGTGTGAACACGAACATTGAAGACAGAAAAGTGAAATCGCCAAAAGTGATTGGCCCAAATTACATTTGTGATGATTTGATTGGCTGAGCACACACAGTATGTGAGATATGATGAGGTACGATGATAAGAGCGCCCCTCACTTTTTTCATAATTTTTCATTAACTGGTGAAATATGCTTTGCATCCCAGAGAGGGGCGACTGTGGCTCAGGAGGTAGAGCAGGTCGTCCAATGATCCATGGGTCGGCGGTTCGAATGCCGGCTCCTCCTGTCTACATGTCGAAGTGTCCTTCATGGGCAAGACACTGAACCTCAAATTGCTCCCGATGTGCTGGTTGGTGCCTTGCATGGCTTCCGCCGCAATCGGTGTATGAATGTGTGTGTGAATGGGTGAATGTAATGCACCATCTATGTAAAGGTGTGTGAATGTGTGTGTGAATGGGTGAATGTAATGCACAATCTATGTAAAGGTGTGTGAATGTGTGTGTGAATGGGTGAATGTAATGCACAATCTATGTAAAGGTGTGTGAATGTGTGTGTGAATGGGTGAATGTAATGCACCATCTATGTAAAGGTGTGTGAATGTGTGTGTGTGAATGGGTGAATATAATGCACAATCTATGTAAAGGTGTGTGAATGTGTGTGTGAATGGGTGAATGTAATGCACAATCTATGTAAAGGTGTGTGAATGTGTGTGTGAATGGGTGAATGTAATGCACAATCTATGTAAAGGTGTGTGAATGTGTGTGTGAATGGGTGAATGTAATGCACAATCTATGTAAAGCGCCTTGGATAAAGGCGCTATATAAATGCACCATTTACCATTTATTTACCAGAGTCTCACAGCTGTTTGTTGAGGATGGCAATTATTATGAATAATGTAATGGACACTCACTCCCCTCTGGTGGTATCTTAGTGCAACTGCACGCATGTCCATGGAAAAAGGACTGCAAACTGTTAATCGTCCTAACTTGTGGCTGACACTCTGTTAATCGTCCCAACTTGTGGCTGACACTCTGTTAATCGTCCTAACTTGTGGCTGACACTCTGTTAATCGTCCCAACTTGTGGCTGACACTCTGTTAATCGTCCTAACTTGTGGCTGACACTCTGTTAATCGTCCTAACTTGTGGCTGACACTCTGTTAATCGTCCTAACTTGTGGCTGACACTCTGTTAATCGTCCTAACTTGTGGCTGACACTCTGTTAATCGTCCTAACTTGTGGCTGACACTCTGTTAATCGTCCTAACTTGTGGCTGACACTCTGTTAATCGTCCTAACTTGTGGCTGACACTCTTGATGATGGCATCAATTTACACGGTGTTTTCTCTCCGACATACACATGGATTCAAGTTCTCAGTCTCGCCACGATTGATGTCAGTCATTCGTAGAAGTTCAGTCTTCTATAGGAGTGTGTCCTGCACCAAAACATATGCCAATCTATAAGCAAGCAAACAAACAAACAAAAAATATGCCAATCTACAAGCTTACAACACGTCGCAGATTGGCATATGTTCGGTTATTAGTTGTTTCTGGTCTTCCAGAAAATTATTTCATAACTTAATAATAGTTAATGCCTCAATCTGCAATCTCCTCAACTGGTATGGCTGTATGGCTATACCAGAACATCATCATTTTACATGTCAGTACTTGGCCTAGGAACATTTTTCAGTGGTGAGATTTTATTTTATTTTACATCAAATCTATACCTTTTACACGCCAACGTCACGCCATGCTTAACCCATTCTGGGCGGGAACCCCTTTTGGTGTTTTAAAGCATTGTTATACTTTTAGCTATTGAAAAATAGCAGATCTACAAGCTCATAGCGCGGCACCGAGTGCCGCACTATGAGCTTGTAGGTCTGCTATTTTTGAAAAATCGTGAAAATGTAGTGCAAATCCTTGAATATACTTTCAGAGCGAACGTTTTTAACTCAAATCTTTGCTTCCCTGGAACAACATATTTTCAGATGGGGGTCGGTGGCCAAATACAGATAATCTTGGGGGTCCTTGACATGAAAATGTTTGAGAACCATAGAAACACAGGTTTCTATGTCAACTGTCAGGATTTAGAAGGCATTTGTAGAATTGTTCCCAGGTCTAAATGTAAACACGTCTTTCTCTTCTCATTCACAGAAGGAGCTGAGTCTTCCACGGAGAGGCAGTGTGTGAGTACTTTCAATACTTTAATACTTTACTACTTCAGTACTTCAGTATAAGTATCCAGGCCTGGACGTCATGGCCACTTGACGTACAGGGCAAATGCCCGGTGGGCCACCCAATGAATGGGCCGTCTCCCCCTCCCCCCCATTGAATGGGCCGTCTCCCCCTCCCCCCCATTGAATGGGCCCTCCCCCCCCCCCCTCCCCCTCTCCCCCCCCCCCCCCCATTGCTTTAATATGTCTTTGCACATGGAGGGATGTGTTTCAGTATAAAAGTGGTGGTATTTGGTCTTGCTAGTTTGTGTGTGCGCCTCAACAGAGCTGGGCGGTAGACTATCTGCTGGCCGGTGGCGGTGGGCCGGTCTGGGCCAAATGGGCCGGTGGCGGTGGGCCGGTCTGGGCCAAATGGGCCGGTGGCGGTGGGCCGGTCTGGGCCAAATGTCAGGGCCGAATTTTTTACCAATTCCAGCCCTGCAAGTGTCGTTACTACTGGGGTCACATCATCAGTGTTCACGTAACTCTGAGAGTGTTCAGCTCATTCTCTGATATGTGTTTAACTCTGAGAGTGTTCAGCTCATTGTGTTTAACTCTGAGAGTGTTCAGCTCATTGTGTTTAACTCTGAGAGTGTTCAGCTCATTGTGTTTAACTCTGAGAGTGTTCAGCTCATTGTGTTTAACTCTGAGAGTGTTCAGCTCATTGTGTTTAACTCTCAGAGTGTTCAGCTCATTGTGTTTAACTCTGAGAGTGTTCAGCTCATTCTCTGATATGTGTTTAACTCTGAGAGTGTTCAGCTCATTGTGTTTAACTCTGAGAGTGTTCAGCTCATTGTGTTTAACTCTGAGAGTGTTCAGCTCATTGTGTTTAACTCTGAGAGTGTTCAGCTCATTGTGTTTAACTCTGAGAGTGTTCAGCTCATTGTGTTTAACTCTGAGAGTGTTCAGCTCATTGTGTTTAACTCTGAGAGTGTTCAGCTCATTGTGTTTAACTCTGAGAGTGTTCAGCTCATTGTGTTTAACTCTGAGAGTGTTCAGCTCATTGTGTTTAACTCTGAGAGTGTTCAGCTCATTGTGTTTAACTCTCAGAGTGTTCAGCTCATTGTGTTTAACTCTGAGAGTGTTCAGCTCATTGTGTTTAACTCTGAGAGTGTTCAGCTCATTGTGTTTAACTCTGAGAGTGTTCAGCTCATTGTGTTTAACTCTGAGAGTGTTCAGCTCATTGTGTTTAACTCTGAGAGTGTTCAGCTCATTGTGTTTAACTCAGAGTGTTCAGCTCATTGTGTTTAACTCAGAGTGTTCAGCTCATTGTGTTTAACTCAGAGTGTTCAGCTCATTGTGTTTAACTCAGAGTGTTCAGCTCATTGTGTTTAACTCAGAGTGTTCAGCTCATTGTGTTTAACTCAGAGTGTTCAGCTCATTGTGTTTAACTCAGAGTGTTCAGCTCATTGTGTTTAACTCAGAGTGTTCAGCTCATTGTGTTTAACTCTGAGAGTGTTCAGCTCATTGTGTTTAACTCTGAGAGTGTTCAGCTCATTGTGTTTAACTCTGAGAGTGTTCAGCTCATTGTGTTTAACTCTGAGAGTGTTCAGCTCATTGTGTTTAACTCTGAGAGTGTTCAGCTCATTGTGTTTAACTCTGAGAGTGTTCAGCTCATTGTGTTTAACTCTGAGAGTGTTCAGCTCATTGTGTTTAACTCTGAGAGTGTTCAGCTCATTGTGTTTAACTCAGAGTGTTCAGCTCATTGTGTTTAACTCTGAGAGTGTTCAGCTCATTGTGTTTAACTCTGAGAGTGTTCAGCTCATTGTGTTTAACTCTGAGAGTGTTCAGCTCATTGTGTTTAACTCTGAGAGTGTTCAGCTCATTCTCTGACGTCATTGTTTCTGTCAAAAAACATATGCAAATTAGATTAACCCATTTAGGCCGATTCTACAAATGTCTTCTAAATCGTGACAGTTTTCTGAAAAACCTCATGTTTCTATATCAGTGGTTTTCAAAATATTTTATATCAAGGACCCTCAGAATTATCTGTAATTGACCGCCGACCCCCATCTCAAAATATGTTTTTTCCAGGCAGGGACCTCCCCCAGAAGCAAAGATTTGAGTTAAAAACGTTCACTCTGAAAGAATATATTTTCAAAGATTTGCGTCACATTTTAACGTTTTTAAACAAATAGCAGACCTACAAGCTAGATCTGCTATTTTTCAATAGCTAAAGCATAACATAATGCTTAAAACACCAACAGGGGTTCATAACATAATGCTTAAAACACCAACAGGGGTTCATAACATAATGCTTAAAACACCAACAGGGGTTCATAACATAATGCTTAAAACACCAACAGGGGTTCATAACATAATGCTTAAAACACCAACAGGGGTTCATAACATAATGCTTAAAACACCAACAGGGGTTCTAAAGCATAACATAATGCTTAAAACACCAACAGGGGTTCATAACATAATGCTTAAAACACCAACAGGGGTTCATAACATAATGCTTAAAACACCAACAGGGGTTCATAACATAATGCTTAAAACACCAACAGGGGTTCATAACATAATGCTTAAAACATGCTGGGAGTGTAGGAGGTGGAGGAGGTGGGAGTGGAGGAGGTGGAGGAGGTGGGAGTGGAGGAGGTGGAGGAGGTGGGAGTGGAGGAGGTGGAGGAGGTGGGAGTGGAGGAGGTGGGAGTGGAGGAGGTGGAGGAGGTGGGAGTGGAGGAGGTGGGAGGTGGAGGAGGTGGGAGTGGAGGAGGTGGAGGAGGTGGGAGTGGAGGAGGTGGGAGTGGAGGAGGCCACACTGTGCAAAAAGCATGGAATACGGATGTGTATATTACAGGAAACTCCCGTTAAACTTTCCAACCAACTCCGGTAAACTCCCGAATTGTACCATCACACCTGTATATTACTGTATATTAACTGTATATGCTGCTAAACTTGAGGTTTACGGGCAAAATACAGTGCCTATAATTGCCCGTTAACTCGTCTTTTCACGCAGTGCCAGTTTGTCAGTGTCTGAGGACCAATGGAAGCAGAGCTCTGTGTCTCAGTGTCTGAGGACCAATGGAAGCAGAGCTCTGTGTCTCAGTGTCTGAGGACCAATGGAAGCAGAGCTCTGTGTGTCTCAGTGTCTGAGGACCAATGGAAGCAGAGCTCTGTGTGTCTCAGTGTCTGAGGACCAATGGAAGCAGAGCTCTGTGTGTCTCAGTGTCTGAGGACCAATGGAAGCAGAGCTCTGTGTGTCTCAGTGTCTGAGGACCAATGGAAGCAGAGCTCTGTGTGTCTCAGTGTCTGAGGACCAATGGAAGCAGAGCTCTGTGTCTCAGTGTCTGAGGACCAATGGAAGCAGAGCTCTGTGTGTCTCAGTGTCTGAGGACCAATGGAAGCAGAGCTCTATAACAGAGCTCTATAACAGAGCTCTATATCAGAGCTCAGTGTCTGAGGACCAATGGAAGCAGAGCTCTGTTTGTCTCAGTGTCTGAGGACCAATGGAAGCAGAGCTCTGTGTCTCAGTGTCTGAGGACCAATGGAAGCAGAGCTCTGTGTGTCTCAGTGTCTGAGGACCAATGGAAGCAGAGCTCTGTGTCTCAGTGTCTGAGGACCAATGGAAGCAGAGCTCTGTGTCTCAGTGTCTGAGGACCAATGGAAGCAGAGCTCTATAAGCAGAGAGCCGTGTTTAAATGGACCACCTTGTTGTGGGAAGGAGGCGTGATTGGACTATGGAAGTGTGACGTAATGATCAGCTGACATGTGAATGACGAATAGGAAGCTAGTATAGGCTGATTGACAGCTGATTACAGCCAAACAGCTGATTACAGCTGAGGCGTGCAGCCTCCCATGTCCCTGTATTAACTAACTATGTGCTCATTTTTATATTTTATTTAAGTTGAATTGGAGCAAATCTCTCTCTACGTCGTCTTCAGACGAGCCCTCCATCGGCGTCTCCAGTCATCTCGGTTCTCCATACATCTGGCCAGCTCATTTGTGCTTTCTGCACCCGCATCTTTCTTTAGTACGTCCACGTAGGTAGGTGTGGGATGTCCTCTCCATCGATGCCCGTGTGTTGGTTCCCACAGTACAAGCTTTTTGGCCGGGAGTTCTTGGTGTCGGTGGCAGTGGCCAGCTAGTCTCATCCTCCTTACTGCTATCTTCTCTGATACACTTGGTAATGCCCCGTACAGCTAGTCTCATCCTCCTTACTGCTATCTTCTCTGATACACTTGGTAATGCCCCGTAAAAAAAAGTAGTTATCATGAAACATGCGTAAGGTAAGAACGTAACAGTGGAATAGCTATATAATGAAACTATACTATACTAGTGTATACAACTAGAATTTCGCCGCCCTTCGGGCGGCTCATCCTAGTTCCGTTGCAGCGCAATGGGAAGAAGGAAAGTGCGAGATTTGACAGACTCCACTTCATGTTTCAGCTGTGTTTTTAAACCCAGTATTGTGCCCTTCACATGTATTAACGGATGGGTATTATTATTATTTGTTGTATTTTATTTTCACATCAAAGCAAATTAAATTAAATTAAAATAAGCACACATGAAACTGCTTTTTACTGTTTTTGTTTACTTACAATAAGTTACTGTTTCTGGAAACCAAAAGATGTTGAGAATGGAGCAGAACATACTGTAGTATATTTTTGTGGGGACCTTGACTGCATTATAGTAGGCCTACAATCTTTTGGATTGCAGTGACCCCACATTGTTTCTTCGGGAACAATGTTTGTAGTTACAATGAGGGCTACATGAGCCGAAGGGAGAGAAACACGTCGCCTCTCTCCAGTCCGTGCGTATGGTGCTGCTGGTGGCTGAATAACAACGGATCGCATCGCTGACTGACATAAACGCACAGTTACAATTCAGAGGCACTTCAATAAGAAAACTCAACTAATAACGCTTGTGTGTGTTAATCTGCCCGATGCTGACGTTAGTATATAATGTTTAGATTGTTTTCCTCTTGTACATGCGTTTGTGGGCACAGTGGCAGGGGGTGAAAAGCCGATTTGTCCCATGGTGTGCACTGCGCAACTGTGCAGTGTAAAACATGCTGAAATCAAACCACACACACACACACACACACACACACACACACACACACACAGTCACTCAGTCACAAATCCTCCACAGTGTGATTACGTGTCTGCAGTGACACTGATGCGAGGTTACAATGAGTCCGTGGTGTGGTGAGACTGGGAAAGGAATAATGCGCGGAAGAGCTTGGCATCCGACTGCGCGCGTTGTGTCGATGAGATGGGCGCGTTGGGAAATACCGCACCGAAGCACACTCGCCTATTAGTTTGCATTGCATTTGCACAGTGCGCTCAGTGCGATATTTCCGAACGTGGCCGTTGTGTGTGTGTGGGTGTGTGTGTGTGGCTGGCTGGCCTGTGTTTTGCTGCGTGGGGATCGCCATGTGAGGGGGCTAGCCAATAAGGGCCCTGTGTTGCATGTGGAGAATTGTGTAGGTTAGTGTGTGTGGTGTAGCCGAACGGGGTGGTGAGAACATGAGGGGGATGTAGCACAGCAATCGGTGACCCCTACATTAAGCTGTGTTGCTCCCAACATGCAGTGCAAATGCGTGTTGTAGCAACCGTAGCCAATGGGAAAACAGGATGCAGTGTTGCCAGGTCCGCGAATTGTAAGCGAGTTGTAAGTAGCGTGTTGAATGGCATTTTTTCTGGGCTTGTTTTCATAGACCTGGCAACAAATTAGGCGGGGGTGTCGGTGCTTGTGGCGTGTTTGTGTTTATTATTGATATTGATATTGTTTGTGAGTCTGGACGGGAGGCGGCTTTAGTGGCAGTGCAATGACAATTTTTACGCGGGTGATGTTGAGTGTGGGCGTGCTGCGCGACATGAGGAGATAGCCATGGATCGACGCGGAGGGTAAGTATGTGACGTGTTAGTGTGTTTAGTGGGTTGTTGCAGTGTGTGTTGCAGTGTGTCAGTGACGTAGTAGCTGGTGCCTTTTTACTGGGTGCGAACAGCGTTTTGGGCACACCTTTTCAATTGTATAATAGATGCAATTCTAGTGCTCAAAACTATTAATTCTAGTACTCAAAACTATAGAGCGTCGCAGTCCCGCCTCCTACCATGGACCAGTCCCGCCTCCTACCATGGACCAGTCCCGCCTCCTACCATGGACCAGTCCCGCCTCCTACCATGGACCAGTCCCGCCTCCTACCCTGGACCAGTCCCGCCTCCTACCATGGACCAGTCCCGCCTCCTACCATGGACCAGTCCCGCCTCCTACCATGGACCAGTCCCGCCTCCTACCATGGACCAGTCCCGCCTCCTACCATGGACCAGTCCCGCCTCCTACCCTGGACCAGTCCCGCCTCCTACCATGGACCAGTCCCGCCTCCTACCATGGACCAGTCCCGCCTCCTACCATGGACCAGTCCCGCCTCCTACCATGGACCAGTCCCGCCTCCTACCATGGACCAGTCCCGCCTCCTACCATGGACCAGTCCCGCCTCCTACCCTGGACCAGTCCCGCCTCCTACCATGGACCAGTCCCGCCTCCTACCATGGACCAGTCCCGCCTCCTACCCTGGACCAGTCCCGCCTCCTACCCTGGACCAGTCCCGCCTCCTACCCTGGACCAGTCCCGCCTCCTACCATGGACCAGTCCCGCCTCCTACCATGGACCAGTCCCGCCTCCTACCCTGGACCAGTCCCGCCTCCTACCCTGGACCAGTCCCGCCTCCTACCCTGGACCAGTCCCGCCTCCTACCCTGGACCAGTCCCGCCTCCTACCCTGGACCAGTCCCGCCTCCTACCCTGGACCAGTCCCGCCTCCTACCCTGGACCAGTCCCGCCTCCTACCCTGGACCAGTCCCGCCTCCTACCCTGGACCAGGAAATGAAACCCAATGCATTATTCTCATAGACATTTCTTAAAGTATTTATTTAAAGACGGTTACGCCGCGGACAAAGCCAACTCGAGTCGTGACAACTCATGACAACACAAACAATATTTTGGACCAAACAAATAATTACAAAGAAGAAAAAAACGGCAGGTTACAACACTTTTTTTGTTGTTTTTCTTCTTTGTAATTATTTGTTTGGTCCAAAATATTGTTTGTGTTGTCATGAGTAGGGCTGGGTGCAATAACCGCAATATCGCCATACCGCCGGTATACAACGCATACCGCGGTATCGGGTTCGTTACCGCGGTTTTTTAAAAAAAAATGTTTTTTTATTTATTTTGTTTAAGTTTTTTTTGTGCGTGCTGTTCTGGCGCCCTAGGTTCTAACCCTAACCCTAACCCTAGTTCTAACCCTAACCCTGGGTTCTAGGCCTAAGTGCATATGGTTGATATGAAATAAAGTGTATCATAATAAACAGTGAGGCTCAGTCAGTCTAATCATATGCCAGCAACACCAGAGGGAGTTCAACAAACCATGTGCAACCCAGATTCGGCACAAACAAGTATTGATTGATTGATTGATTGAACTATTTATTAACAGTTTGCAGAATTACAGTAGCCTACATTTCAAGCACAACTCAATACAAAGACTGTTAACTGCGAGTGGACAACCCAATAAAGCATTACACTTGTTTACAAGAGGGTCCACCTAAATTAATTTCACTCCTATGCCACAAAAATGTGGAACGCCCTACCAACTGTCATTAAGACATGTAAATCCCTTGACTCCACCCACCCCTTTTCCCCCTCACTGTATATGTTTTTCCCCCTTTTTACCTCCTTTATGATGATTTCCTGTTTTTGGCTTTATAGAAGTGTATAGTGTACAAAATGTTATGATGAATTGAACAAGGTGGACCCTCTTGTAAACAAGTGTAATGCTTTATGGTGTCGTCCACTCACAGAGTAACAGTTAACAGTTTTTGTATTGAGTTGTGCAAATGTACTGTAAACTGTTAATACAAACTTAAATCAATCAATCAAGCAATAATGTTAACTCATGGCTTGGGGACTGGGGAGGCGCGCAGTTGCTGCGTGGTGTGGAGCGGCTGGAAGTTGAACCTTTCAATTCATCATATATTAAATCTATCAGTTAACTTGGAATTTGTTTAATATGTTTAAGATTTTAGGTTCCATGATGAGGGGACGTTTTTGAATGGTGGTGTTTGTTTCATGCGATGCGCTGCTGAGCGGGCATTTCATTGGAGTGAGAATGGTTGCCATTGCGATTCCAAGTGAGACAGTGTGCGGGATTCTTTTTTTCTCTACTTCTCAGTTCCAGTTATCCGACGCACCTGTCCATTGTAGGTGTGCAGAAGGACTTTTTCTTATAGTCAGTCAAAAGATAAAAACAGTTCTGTCCGTCCTGTCTGTACAGCTCTCTCTCTCTCCCTCCCTCTCCCCCTTTCTCTTCTCTCGCTGACAGACATCAATACAAAGTTGAAACCGTTACGATGCGCCATTATCCATAGGCTACAGCCTAATGTCTCTCTCTCTCTCTCCCTTTCTCTTCTCGTCTCTCGCTGACAGACATCAATACAAAGTTGAAACCTGTTACCTACGATGCGCCCTTATCCATAGGCTACACGTTTAGCCTAATCTTTCTCTCTCTCTCTCTGACGGTCTGAGCAATGCACGATGCACCTGGCTGTTACAATAGCGCGAGGTATTAATATTCTCTCAAAACAAAGTCGGACAATGTTTTAAATTAGGCTACTCCAAACCAGACCCACCTATAAATGTTGTCTGTTGTGACATCAATGGGATCGCAGGAAAAAGACGCTCAACACAACTTGTCTTGATCTGAAATGATGTTAAATCCGTTCGCTTTTTTATTTCTTTTTTTAACAGCGGGCTGCGGGAGATGTCTGACGCAGTTGATTTGATTGACACCCGAACACGTGTTGCGGCATTGACATGCCAATCTTTCCTTAATAAAACTGTAGTCCATAATATCCGTTCCAAAACTCTGTTTGCCTGCACCCCCTGTTACCTCCTCCTGATAGCCAACACCCCCCCCCCAACGCCCAGAATGGTTTATTTGGCCCAAAAGGATTTATATATATTATAATCACACAATCAAAGTCCGGATCGTTTGCAGCTGGGGTTAAAATTGCCTCGCGCTGCGCAAGGGTCTTCTTCACAATAGCGCTGTTGTGGATTTAATTTTGGTAAACTGGATAACAACAGAAACACGTGGAAAAGCTATATGAGTCGTCTTGTCTGTTGTCTCTGTAACGGTGCCACTGTGTGTGTGTGTGTGTGTGTGTGTGTGTGTGTGTGTGTGTGTGTGTGTGTGTGTGTGTGTGTGTGTGTGTGTGTGTGTGTGTGTGTGTGTGTGTGTGTGTGTGTGTGTGTGTGTGTGTGTGTGTGTGTGTGTGTGTGTGTGTGTGTGTGTGTGTGAGCGAGCTGTGAGGGGAGGCCGCCGCGGCCGCGCATGGAGGAGGAATGACACTGGAACTGCACTAAAGACACACAGCTGCTCTATACATCTCCGTATACGGTGTTTTACCGGATTTTGCAGACCTGCTCTAACATCTCCATACACGGTGTTCCACCGGACTAAATAACACTATATTCGCGCGGGGGGGGGGGGGTGGGGTAATTATCGCCATACCGGCGGTATGGGGGCCGACAATAACCGCGGTAATAAAAATCCCATACCGCCCCAGCCCTAGTCATGAGTTGTCACGACTCGAGTTGGCTTTGTCCGCGGCGTAACCGTCTTTAAATAAATACTTTAAGAAATGTCTATGAGAATAATGCATTGGGTTTCATTTCCTGGTCCAGGGTAGGAGGCGGGACTGCGACGCTCTATAGTCATAAGTGGTGGTAGCAAAACAATGTTTGTGTTTACACATGTTAGTGTTTACACATGTTTGTTTACACATGTTAGTGTTTACACATGTTAGTGTACACATGTTAGTGTTTACACATGTTAGTGTTTACACATGTTTGTGTTTACACATGTTTGTGTTTACACACATGTTAGTGTTTACACACATGTTAGTGTTTACACATGTTTGTGTTTACACACATGTTAGTGTTTACACATGTTTGTGTTTACACATGTTAGTGTTTACACACATGTTAGTGTTTACACACATGTTAGTGTTTACACATGTTAGTGTTTACACATGTTAGTGTTTACACACATGTTAGTGTTTACACACATGTTAGTGTTTACACACATGTTAGTGTTTACACATGTTAGTGTTTACACATGTTAGTGTACACATGTTAGTGTTTACACATGTTAGTGTTTACACATGTTTGTGTTTACACATGTTTGTGTTTACACACATGTTAGTGTTTACACACATGTTAGTGTTTACACATGTTTGTGTTTACACACATGTTAGTGTTTACACACATGTTAGTGTTTACACATGTTAGTGTTTACACATGTTAGTGTTTACACATGTTAGTGTTTACACATGTTTGTGTTTACACACATGTTAGTGTTTACACACATGTTAGTGTTTACACACATGTTAGTGTTTACACACATGTTAGTGTTTACACATGTTAGTGTTTACACATGTTAGTGTACACATGTTAGTGTTTACACATGTTAGTGTTTACACATGTTAGTGTTTACACATGTTAGTGTTTACACATGTTAGTGTTTACACATGTTTGTGTTTACACACATGTTAGTGTTTACACACATGTTAGTGTTTACACACATGTTAGTGTTTACACACATGTTAGTGTTTACACATGTTAGTGTTTACACATGTTAGTGTACACATGTTAGTGTTTACACATGTTAGTGTTTACACATGTTAGTGTTTACACATGTTTGTGTTTACACACATGTTAGTGTTTACACACATGTTAGTGTTTACACACATGTTAGTGTTTACACATGTTAGTGTTTACACATGTTAGTGTTTACACATGTTTGTGTTTACACATGTTAGTGTTTACACACATGTTAGTGTTTACACACATGTTAGTGTTTACACATGTTAGTGTTTACACACATGTTAGTGTTTACACACATGTTAGTGTTTACACACATGTTAGTGTTTACACATGTTAGTGTTTACACACATGTTAGTGTTTACACACATGTTTGTGTTTACACATGTTTTGTTTGTGTTTACACATGTTTGTGTTTACACATGTTTGTGTTTACACATGTTTTGTTTGTGTTTACACATGTTTTGTTTGTGTTTACACTAGATACTGACATTTTGTCGGGACTCCCGCGGGACACGGGATTCCCGCGGGATTCCCGTGGGATGGGATTCATATTTTTATTAATCCCGTGATCGGGACGGGACGGGAATGAAAGTCAACGGGAGCGTGCAGGAGCGTGAATGACGTGGTCGTGCTGCCAAGTTCCAACCAAAAGAACAGAAGCACCCATTTTTTTTGAAGTCATCTTTCTGTGAGCCAACACTCTTTTCACTTGCTGACGCAAATCAAAAGAACTACATACATAGTTACCCATAATCCAGCAGTGCTAGTGCTTCCACAACACAAAAACCTCCTCCATGCAATCCAGTCGGGCTGGACGTCTTATACAGTTTTATATGAAGACATCGCAATGCGGCCGTGTATGATTCTGCATCGCGCCGGTGCTGTGATTTAATCGATTATTTATAGCCAGATCATCCTGATGCATTTGTTTCCCCTGGCAGTGGCAACGTTGCAACTTTCAATTGTGATGCTACGTTAGCTACATGCTAACGCTGTTGCTGTTAGCTAGCTCCCTGAACAGCTGTCTGAGCGAATGTTCTACAATACATCGTCTCCCTTCTTTCTCCCAAACGAGTCCCATACACCAGTGGTTCCTAAACATTTTCATGTCAAGGACCCCTAAATCGACATTTATTAGCCCGCGGACCCCCATTTGAAAAGATGCCAGGGGCAGGGATCCCCATAAGAGAAGATTTTTTTATTACGGTTCTAGCTGTGATTCTCAACCATTTTAATTTCAAGGACCCCCAGTTTGACATGCATTAGTCTACGGACCCCCATTTAATGGCATTTTTATCGCTGGGACCCCCAAATTATATTGTAAAATCAATGTTAATTTAACTCTGAGTGTACAAATGGAAAATTTGGTTCCATTTGTACACTCCCATAACATCCTTTGTTACAGACCCATAAGGGTCCATTTGTTTCCAAACTATTATTTAACTGGGTACCCCCTGGAACTCTCACGGACCCCTGGGAACCACTGCCATACACATAGACTTGTACACT
>NC_136797.1:2591672-2654172 GCF_951216825.1 Electrona antarctica | reverse complement strand
TAACACTGTTACTGAACACACTCTATAGCAATGATTACTGTCACAATATAGAGCTATTTAACACTGTTACTGAACACACTCTATAGCAATGATTACTGTCACAATATAGAGCTATTTAACACTGTTACTGAACACACACTCTATAGCAATGATTACTGTCACAATATAGAGCTATTTAACACTGTTACTGAACACACACTCTATAGCAATGATTACTGTCACAATATAGAGCTATTTAACACTGTTACTGAACACACACTCTATAGCAATGATTACCGTCACAATATAGAGCTATTTAACACTGTTACTGAACACACACCATATCAATGATTACTGTCACAATATAGAGCTATTTAACACTGTTACTGAACACACTCTATAGCAATGATTACTGTCACAATATAGAGCTATTTAACACTGTTACTGAACACACACTTTATAGAAATGATTACTGTCACAATATAGGGCTATTTAACACTGTTACTGAACACACTCTGTAGCAATGATTACTGTCACAATATAGAGCTATTTAACACTGTTACTGAACACACACTATAGCAATGATTACTGTCACAATATAGAGCAATTTAACACTGTTACTGAACACACACTCTATAGCAATGATTACTGCCACAATATAGAGCTATTTAACACTGTTACTGAACACACACTCTATAGCAATGATTACTGTCACAATATAGAGCTATTTAACACTGTTACCGAACACACACTCTATAGCAATGATTACTGTCACAATATAGAGCTATTTAACACTGTTACTGAACACACACTCTATAGCAATGATTACTGTCACAATATAGAGCTATTTAACACTGTTACTGAACACACACTCTATAGCAATGATTACTGTCACAATATAGAGCTATTTAACACTGTTACTGAACACACACTATAGCAATGATTACTGTCACAATATAGAGCTATTTAACACTGTTACTGAACACACACTATAGCAATAATTACTGTCACAATATAGAGCTATTTAACACTGTTACTGAACACACACTATAGCAATAATTACTGTCACAATATAGAGCTATTTAACACTGTTACTGAACACACACTATAGCAATGATTACTGTCACAATATAGAGCTATTTAACACTGTTACTGAACACACACTATAGCAATGATTACTGTCACAATATAGAGCTATTTAACACTGTTACTGAACACACACTCTAATCATAACATTACGTTACATAACATTGGGTGTCTCTAAAGATTTCTGTTACCTGCTACCTGTTTCCTGGTCATGTGACCTGAGTAACAAATACATGACAGCAGCAGCCAATCAGGACTAGGTCCTCAGTATGACTCATGTGTGACTAGGTCTTCTACATTTCATGAGCTGCTTAAAGGGAAACTTCACCCTTTTTGCAAAAGAATATATGTTAATGACGTTTAGAAGATTTAGAACACTTTCCTGGGGTTCTTTATGTGTGTAATATGTGGTTTTAGATATTTTAGATTTCAGAAGTGAGCCCAGTGTCTCTGATGTCATGGACACTGGGCTCACTTCCTTCCTGGACTACATGTTGTCTCAGTAAGACAGCCCCTCCCCCTATCCACAAGGAGGAGCAGTGCACCAAAGCATTATGGGAATTGTAGTCCAGGAAGGAAGTGAGCCCAGTGTCCATGACATCAGAGACACTGGGCTCACTGCTAAAATCTAAAATTTCTAAAACCACATATTACACACATAAAGAACCCCAGGAAAGTGTTCTAAATCTTCTAAATGTCATTAACATATGTTTTTTTGCAAAAAGGGTGAAGTGGCCCTTTAAACTTTTCGTTTAACATTGAGGTGCCCACTCCTCCCGTATGTCTATTGTTTAACATTGAGGTGCCCACTCCTCCCGTATGTCTATTGTTTAACATTGAGGTGCCCACTCCTCCCGTATGTCCTCCTCCCGTATGTCCTCCTCCACTCCTCCCGTATGTCTATTGTACAACTCAGGTCTGTTTCACGCCAGACCAGAGGGTTTAAATGGGTTAATAAAAGACCTGCACTCTCATTTGACTTGCAGCCTGACTCCCAGGAGTTTGAGTCCTACTCCCACTAGTCCGTGCAGCCCGTGCAGTCCTCTGCACGCCTTCCATTTCTGGAGGTAAGCTCTCCGTCACCGCTCTGTGTGTCCGTCAGTCCACCATTACGCTCATCATCTCCATGTCCACCCCATTGGTCTGTGTCATCTCCATGTCCACCCCATTGGTCTGTGTCGTGTTACAGTTAACTGTTACCTGTTGGTGGTAATGTGGTGGTCGCTAGTACGCTACAGTTAGCTGTTACCTGTTGGTGGTAATGTGGTGGTCGCTAGTAGGCTACAGTTATATGTTGGTAATGTGGTGGTCGCTAGTAGGCTACAGTTATATGTTGGTAATGTGGTGGTCGCTAGTAGGCTACAGTTATATGTTGGTAATGTGGTGGTCGCTAGTACGCTACAGTTAGCTGTTACCTGTTGGTAATGTGGTGGTCGCTAGTACGCTACAGTTAGCTGTTACCTGTTGGTAATGTGGTGGTCGCTAGTACGCTACAGTTAGCTGTTACCTGTTGGTAATGTGGTGGTCGCTAGTACGCTACAGTTAGCTGTTACCTGTTGGTGGGGGAGGGGGGGGTCCCCAGATGACAGTGAAGTGACCAATGTACAGTAATACCGTTTTAATACAGGGGAGGGAGGGATAGGGAGGGATGGGGAGGGAGGGAGGGATAGGGAGGGAGGGAGGGAGGGAGGGAGGGGGAGGGATAGGGATAGGGAGGGAGGGATAGTGATAGGGAGGGGGAGGGGGAGGGATAGGGATAGGGAGGGAGGGATAGGGAGTGATAGGGAGGGAGGGAGGGAGGGATAGGGATAGGGAGGGATGGATGAGATGGGAGGGAGGGAGGGCGGGAGCGAGGGATAGGGAGGGAGGGAGGGAGGGAGGAAGGGAGGGGAACATCAAAAGTAATCAACACACTATACTACTGTACAGTATAAGAACTGGTCAAACATTTCAAATAGTTTAATAAAGATGCAAACCTGAAAATAACTGATCTAAAAGCTCACAACACATCACCGTGCGAGGCATTGTGAGCTTGTAGATCGGCTATTTCCACAATGTTTTATATCTGCGGAACCGAGTCGAACAAAATGTAATGCCTCGACTCCTCCCACTCCAATGCTTGTCACACATGATTATTTAGATCTTTGGTGGGTCTTTTGTTAAATGTGGGCGTCTCTCTCTGCCCGAAAAGGTTTTAGGAAAAAGGTTATAGGAACCAATGACTCGATCCGTATCAAACTGGGAGTCCTTGAATTAAAGGTTATAGGAACCAATGACTCAGATCCGTATCAAACTGGGAGTCCTTGAATTAAAGGTTATAGGAACCAATGACTCAGATCCATATCAAACTGGGAGTCCTTGAATTAAAGGAGCATTCAGTGATTTGGGTGATTTGGAAAACCACCCAGTCCGCCCCGGTAACAAAATGTGCACATGCACGCTCTACAGTGGGGGGGAAGTGCAACAGGCCAACAGCATGTGCACCAAGGCCCGCCCCCACTCGATCATGATTGGAGGAAGGCCCCTCTCATCCTGATTGGATGAAGGCTTTGCCACCCGCCACCAAAACTGAAACTAGGGTTTTTTGACCCCAGGGGCTCACTGGGGACAGGGAGGAACTCCTTATATGGTCAGCACACTCTATAGTAGGGAGGATTATCCAGAAAAAAAGAAAAAACAAGTGATATTTGAATTAAGTCAAATCACTGAATATACCTTTAAAACAAAAAATGCACGTTAGTGGGAACAGAAGAAATAATTAAGATCTTGACCTCATTTTTTTTCTTCCCCTGAATTAATTTAGCCACTGATGAAAAAGATCTTATATAATGTCGTCATCAGTCGGGGGCCGGAAACCTCTTTTCTACATATTTCAACTTTCATTGTAAAAAAAAAAAAAAAAGCAGCAAAAACAGCCGTCCTTCAAGCTCACAACGCGCCGCGGTGCGTCGCGGCGCACCGCGTCGCGGCGCACCGCGAGCTTGGTGGTCGATGTTTGGTTTTTTAAATGTCGAAGTGTCGAACCATTGAAATGGCATTAAGCCACTCTGGGCGGGAACCCCTTTTGGTGTTTTAAGCATTATGCAATGTTGTACTTTTAGCTATTGAAAAATAGCAGATCTACAAGCTCATAGCGCGCCACCGAGTGCCCCGCGCTACGTCTGCTATTTTAGAAAAATCGTGAAAATGTGGCGCAAACCTTTGACCTTCGGCGCGAACATTTTTAACTCAAACCTTTGCTTCTGGGGGGGGGGGGGTCCCTGGAACAACATATTTTCAGATGGGGGTCGGCGGCCATTACATATATCTTTGGGGGTTCCTTGACATGGAAATGTTTGAGAACCACTGACATAGAAACACAGGTTTTTTTCAGAAAACTGTCGGGATTTAGAAGGTATTTGTAGAATCGTCCTCGGGTCTAAATGGGTTAAACAAAAAGCTTGTGACTACATGTTCACACTCATTGGAACGCGGGTTACTTCCCCCCCCCCCCCCCCCCCCCCCTCTTTGGACATACAGGGTTTCCTCACGACCGTGACGATAACGTTATTAGCCCCCCCTTCCCCCTCCCCCCCTTCGGTTTTGCCTAATGCCCGCGCCTCTCTTTCATGTGCTAAATAGGATCAGAGGATTTTCGACACATCAAAGCAAGAGAAACGCTTTCTCAATCTCTCCACAGTCCAGGCCGCCACAGTGACTCCTTTGGTAAAAGGATTTTAGGATGGGACTTCTTGTCTGTTCTTATAATATTATATCCTACAACAGGGGTCTAGAATTGCTGAAGGTCCACTAATCATTTTTTGAAAAAGACTAAGGTCCGGTCCCATGAGCGCGGCGCGGGCTACGCAGCGGCCAGCGGAGAGCGGGGCTCTATATTGTTTAGTACAGTCACACCAAGGCAAGCTTATACAAATCGGATCCCCTCCCAACCAACCAATACTGGGGTGCAGAGCATGGAAATAAAATGTTTCACAAATATCCCCCTCCAAAAATTCACAGCAAATGAGAGGTATTGTGTTGAGGCACAAAGAACACAAAGAACACTTATTTAGTCTAGTTTTAGTCGACTAAATGTCATGTGATTTTAGTTGACAAAATCTACAATTGATATTTAGTCGACTAAAATGTATTTTGGCTGGCCTTGTTGCCGTCGTAATGAATTTACACTGCGACGCGTTGTGAGCTTGTAGATCGGCTATTTTCAGCATGCAACTAATTGTAAAATGACTTATACTGTATCTCTTGTCCACTAGTCCCTTCCTAACATTTTAGTCTAGTTTTTAGACGAAATTGTCAATATATTTAATCTTAGCCATAGCTTAGTTTTTATTTAGTTTCCATTTAGTTTTCGTCATTGAAAAAAGGTAGTCGACGAACAACGTCTTAGTTTTAGTCGACAAAAACAACACAGTGCACACACACGTGCTCTTTTCCTGGGTAGACACAGAGTGAGTGGACAGGAATATGGTGTCATTATCTATTCATCTTTATAATGAGCATTAGCATTAAGGACCGGGTGTTAATTCTCATGTTTTTGCAAACTCGGCATTAACGAGCTCACGCACGCCTGCTGCTGCAACGCACGTGGAAGGAGCTCACTGGTTGGTCGGTCAGGGAGTCGCAGCGAGCCAATGAGAAGGCTGGTGGATAACGGGTCAGTTGTGTGTATGAAACGTGAGGTGAAGTGGTCCTTTAACCCATTTCGGGCGGGAACCCCTTTTGGTGTTTCAAGCATTATGTTACACTTTAGCTATTGAAAAATAGCAGATCTACAAGCTCGTGCTAAATGCGTTGAGGACATGGCTGTGTTGAGGGTTGGTAGAAGGTGGCTCAATGCGTTGAGGACATGGCTGTGTTGAGGGTTGGTAGAAGGTGGCTCAATGCGTTGAGGACATGGCTGTGTTGAGGACATGGCTGCGTTGAGGACATGGCTGTGTTGAGGGTTGGTAGAAGGTGGCTCAATGCGTTGAGGACATGGCTGTGTTGAGGGTTGGTAGAAGGTGGCTCAATGCGTTGAGGACATGGCTGTGTTGAGGGTTGGTAGAAGGTGGCTCAATGCGTTAAGGACATGGCTGTGTTGAGGGTTGGTAGAAGGTGGCTCAATGCGTTGAGGACATGGCTGTGTTGAGGGTTGGTAGAAGGTGGCTCAATGCGTTAAGGACATGGCTGTGTTGAGGGTTGGTAGAAGGTGGCTCAATGCGTTGAGGACATGGCTGTGTTGAGGGTTGGTAGAAGGTGGCTCAATGCGTTAAGGACATGGCTGTGTTGAGAGTTGGTAGAAGGTGGCTCAATGCGTTAAGGACATGGCTGTGTTGAGGGTTGGTAGAAGGTGGCTCAATGCGTTAAGGACATGGCTGTGTTGAGAGTTGGTAGAAGGTGGCTCAATGCGTTAAGGACATGGCTGTGTTGAGGGTTGGTAGAAGGTGGCTCAATGCGTTAAGGACATGGCTGTGTTGAGGGTTGGTAGAAGGTGTCTCAATGCGTTGAGGACATGGCTGTGTTGAGGGTTGGTAGAAGGTGGCTCAATGCGTTGAGGACATGGCTGTGTTGAGGACATGGCTGTGTTGAGGACATGGCTGCGTTGAGGACATGGCTGCGTTAAGGACATGGCTGTGTTGAGGGTTGGTAGAAGGTGGCTCAATGCGTTGAGGACATGGCTGTGTTGAGAGTTGGTAGAAGGTGGCTCAATGCGTTGAGGACATGGCTGTGTTGAGGGTTGGTAGAAGGTGGCTCAATGCGTTAAGGACATGGCTGTGTTGAGAGTTGGTAGAAGGTGGCTCAATGCGTTGAGGACATGGCTGTGTTGAGAGTTGGTAGAAGGTGGCTCAATGCGTTGAGGACATGGCTGTGTTGAGGACATGGCTGTGTTGAGGACATGGCTGCGTTGAGGACATGGCTGCGTTGAGGACATGGCTGTGTTGAGGGTTGGTAGAAGGTGGCTCAATGCGTTGAGGACATGGCTGTGTTGAGAGTTGGTAGAAGGTGGCTCAATGCGTTGAGGACATGGCTGTGTTGAGGGTTGGTAGAAGGTGGCTCAATGCGTTAAGGACATGGCTGTGTTGAGGACATGGCTGTGTTGAGGACATGGCTGTGTTGAGGGTTGGTAGAAGGTGGCTCAATGCGTTAAGGACATGGCTGTGTTGAGGGTTGGTAGAAGGTGGCTCAATGCGTTGAGGACATGGCTGTGTTGAGGACATGGCTGTGTTGAGGACATGGCTGCGTTGAGGACATGGCTGTGTTGAGTGTTGGTAGAAGGTGGCTAGCGGGCCGGTCACCCGGCGCTGCCAAGTAGGTCTGTGAATCAGCCATCGTTCTGCTTCTGGCGTTGAATATTCAAATGCCTCATTAAGCCATTAAGCCATTATTTACATGTCTTCTGTGGACTCTAACATTACACCTAGCTACATGTTTAAGCATTTATTTCATATTTACATGTCGATTTCAGCTCTGACACTTATTTCAGACATGCTCTAGTATGTGAAGAGTCTGCCTGTGCTATTAACTCATTTTGGGGGAAAAAGCTGGTGAAAAGCTCGAATTTGCGCGATAATGATAATGAATGATAATGAACTTTATTTATATAGCACTTTTCAGAGCAAGGCTCCAAAGTGCTGTACAGTACAAGGTTAAAAAAAACAAAAAAACAAAAACAGAAACAACATATAGCAAGTCACAATCAAGAGCAGTTTAAAAGCGAGAAACAAAGGGAAAAAAGACAAAAAAATAAATAAAAAATATATCAACAGTTGGAAATTTACAGTCTCCTATAGCAAGGGTAAAAAACATTCTATGTAGAGGTGAGTCTTTAAAAGTGACTTGAACACAGGCACAGATGGTGCTAGCCTTACATGCACCGGTAGAGCATTCCACAATCTGGGCGCCCGGGCGGCAAAAGCCCGATCACCTCTGGTGACTAGGTTCGTCCTAGGGACCTCAAGTAGGGCCCTCTCCGATGATCTGAGGATGCGTTCAGATCTCGGTGGGGACAGCATTTCAAAGATGGCAAGTACTGGTGTAATATGGTCTCTTTTCTTAGTGTTGGTAAGCAGTCGGGCAGCAGAATTTTGGATTAACTGTAGGCGGGATGTGGTTTTCTTACTAAGGCCATAGTAGAGGCCGTAGTAGAGGCCGTCTGTCAGTCAAATCTGGATGTGGTTTTCTTACTAAGGCCATAGTAGAGGCCGTCTGTCAGTCTTACTAAGGCCATAGTAGAGGCCGTCTGTCAGTCTTACTAAGGCCATAGTAGAGGCCGTCTGTCAGTCTTACTGAAGCCATAGTAGAGGCCGTCTGTCAGTCTTACTATGGCCATAGTAGAGGCCGTCTGTCAGTCTTACTAAGGCCATAGTAGAGGCCGTCTGTCAGTCTTACTAAGGCCATAGTAGAGGCCGTCTGTCAGTCTTACTAAGGCCATAGTAGAGGCCGTCTGTCAGTCTTACTAAGGCCATAGTAGAGGCCGTCTGTCAGTCTTACTATGGCATGGTGCGGTGAAAACCTGTGGCTCAAACTTAACACAAAAAGGTAGAAAATACGACTTATTACTAAGTAAATTCGCTGCGTATGTGAGTGAATAATATGGCAGGGCAGGGAAGCCATGCCACAAGGCAAAGAGACAAAAAAGACGCCGATACGACGGATATCAACGCCATCATGGTGGAACTCCGAACGCAGAGAGAGGAGTTCAAAACACTCCTCACATCAAAGATTGGAGAAGTGCATACTTCCCTTGAAAAAATTGAGAAACAGCTTGACAGCAATGTAAAGCGCCTGGAAAATCTCATTAATGACAATCGAGAGGAACTCAAAGCTGAGCTGAGAACTAATATGAAACAAATACAAGACAACCACGACATCGATATTGGGCAACTTTCTGCTAGAATCGATCACGTGGAAGTGAAACTAGATGAAGCGAAACGGCCAGCCTGCAAATTCAACCCAGAGGTTTCGATTGTTATTGTGGGTCTGCCGTTTATCGAGGCGGAGGATGTGCTGCTGCGGGTGGAGACGCTCCTGGTAGAGGGCCTACAATGTGATCCAATACCGGAGCTGGTGAACGTGGAACGCCTGGTGCCAAGAGGACGTGGACCGGGAATCATCAAAGTGGAATTTCGCTCAGTACAGGACAAAGTGGCTGTTCTCCGTCTCAAGCGGAGCCTAGGGGATAATGAAAACTTTCAACGTGTTTTCATTAATAATGCGAAGTCACATGCGGAGAGGATCATGGAGATAAACCTTAGGACTCTACTCAAAGAGTTCTCTTGTGGACAAGACTACTTCTTCACGGGCAGTGGGCGCCTCACAAGACGCGAGGAGGAGGAAAGGGACCGACGCACACATCCCCGTGACGAACGGAGCCCCCGTCGGGGTCGAGGTGGATACGGACGGAGAAGAGATATTCCGGAGGAGGGAGAGAGGGACAGACCCCCCCATACTCACCTCCGTGAGCGTGATGCCGACGCACAGAGCCCCCGCCGGGGTCGAGGGGGACAGGTTCAAGGAAGAGATACTCTGGAGGAGGGGGTGAATGACAGACCCCCCCATACTCACCTCCGTGAGCATGATGCTGACGCACGGAGCCCCCGCCGGGGTCGAGGTGGACAAGGACAGAGAAACTATATTCCGGAGGACGAGAACAGGGACAGACACCCCCAGGGCGCACGACCACAAAGCCCATGGGGACGGGGGCGGGGACGGGGTCGTGGGCGACAGAGAAGAGATGATTCAGTGCCACGTTAGGTAAATGCCCAACCCACACAACTTGAAAACTGTACATTAGTGCACTGGAATGTAAATGGCTGGACAACCGGGAACTGTGAGCTTAGAAAACAAATATTGCTAAATACTAACCCTGACATTATCTCTCTAAATGAAACCCATTTGACTTGTCACCAAGATATAGAACTGACAGGGTACACTTGGTTTGGGCAAAATCGTAAAATGCATATGAGAGCTGTTAAAGGATCAGGGGGAGTTGGTATTTTAGTAAAGAATACAATATTTGAAAGTTATAAAGTTAATATAATTGATAAAACCGTGGAGGGAATATTGGGAATACGTTTTAAGAATAGGTTTTCTATGAATTGTTTTGCTATTTTTACCTGTTACTTGCCGCCTGAGGGATCTCCAAGAACAATTTCTTCTCATATATTTTTTAGCCATTTACTGGCTCAGATATATAGTTTATCTGATGTAGATGATTTGTACCTGTGTGGGGATTATAATGGACGTATTGGCAATCTTAATGACTACATTCCAGACGTTGATAATGTACCCCCAAGAAATAATCTAGACACTTCGATTAATAAATATGGAGAGGTTTTAATTGAATTCTTGAGAGATGCAAAATGCTGTGTAGTAAATGGGAGAACATCAGGTACTGATAACTTTACCTCTGTCTCCACTAGAGGCAGAGCTGTAGTAGACTATATGATTGTTCCCCACGAAGGGTTAAACAATTGTAATACATTTATTGTTTTGACCCCAAATGAGTTATTAGAGAGTTTGGGGCCGGAGGGTATCTCTTTACTGGGAGACAGATGTAAAGTGCCTGATCACTCAATACTGATGTTATCATTTCAGACTAGGTCAACGTTTTGTAAAGAAGTGGAAGTACCCAGGAGTCAAAATAATTTAAGATCTCAAATAAGAAGTTTCCCTGAAGGTTTTTTATCATCTAACACATGTAATAATATCTTATTGGAGCTTAATGACCAGTTGAAGTTAAACCCAAATAACCAAGCTCATATGGATGCTTGTTATGATACATTTTGTGAGTGTTTATATACAGAATTGGATAAATGTGGTAAAAAACATATTCAAAAAGGGTCAAACAGAATACGTAAACCTTATTGGAACCAAGAGCTACAAAGGTTATGGGACCATTTAAGAGATGCAGAGAGGAAATTCCTAAAATGTGTAAATAAGACATTGAGAGTAGACTTGAGAAAGAAATGTAAAGATAGTCAAGGGGAATTTGATAAAAGGTTACGTGCAGTGAAACGCAAGTTTAACAGAGGATTGTCGTTACATATTGAGCAACTACATACTCATAACCCCCAGACATTTTGGAAGGAAATTAATAAATTGGGTCCCATTAAGAAAAGAGAGATTCCTATGGTTGTAACATTGGAGAGTGGGGAATGCTGCTCTGACATAGGAATAGTATTAGAAAAATGGGAGAAGGATTTCACAGATTTGTTTTCCGGATGTAATCACTCTTTATTTGATGAGGCTTTCTTGAAAGAAGTTAGCGGTTTAAAAAAGTTAATGGAAAGTGAAATGAGTACAGACACTTACAATTGTAATCTTTATTTAAATGGTAATTTCACTACTGAGGAATTAAAGAGAGTGATTGAAAAAAGTAAATTAAGAAAAGCTACGGGAATTGATGACATTTCATATGAGGTATTGAAATCACCTAAGTTGTTAGACATTTTGTTTAATTTGTTTCAATCCTGTTTCGATAGTGGTATTGTTCCTTCGCAGTGGTACAGAACTATCATAAAGCCTATTCCAAAGTCCGCAAAAAATGACCCAAAACTTCCGCTTAGCTATCGAGGCATAAGTCTTATTAGTAATGTATACAAATTATACTCTTCACTTCTAAATAATAGACTTACAGATCATTTTGAACGGTCAGGATTTCTTGTTGACGAACAGAACGGTTTCCGTAAAGCAAGATCTTGTATTGACCATATTTACTCAGTCACTACCATTGTTAGAGCAAGACTTCAAGAAAAGAAATCTACATATGCATGTTTCATTGATTTTCAAAAAGCCTTTGACTGGGTAAATAGGGAGCTCCTTGAATACAGATTATTAACATCAGGGGTAAATGGGAAGTTTTATGCTGCCATTAAGGCCCTGTATCGGGCCCCCATTGCTTGTGTTCAGGTAAATGACTTCAGAACAGGATGGTTTCCTACACACTTTGGTGTGAAACAAGGAGATGTCTTGTCACCAACTTTGTTCTCCATGTACGTAAATGATCTAGCAATTGAGATTAGAAACTCCAAATTGGGGGTGGAAGTAGCGGATATGATTGTAGGCATACTTTTGTATGCAGACGACATAATTTTACTTGCCAATTGCGAAAAGGAGCTGCAAAACATGCTCAATATTGTTGCGGATTGGTGTTTGAGGTGGAGGCTGGTGGTAAATATTGACAAAACACAAATTGTTCACTTTAGGAAACCATCTGTAGAAAGGAGTCCATTTACATTTACGTGTGGGAGAACTGTATTAACATACACAAAGACATATAAATATCTTGGCCTCACTTTAGATGAGCATATGAACTTCAAGGAAGGCACTCAGGTTCTTTCTGATTCAGCTGGTAGAGCCCTGGGGTCAGTACTGAATAAGGTGAAAGCCTGTAAGGATTTAGGATATTATACATATACACAATTATATCAGTCTTGTGTATGCCCTGTTTCGGACTATGCCTCCGGTGTATGGGGTTTTCCGGACAAGGAAAGTTGTAACACAATTCAAAATAGAGCCATACGGTCATTTCTTGGAGTTCATAAGCTTACGCCTATCTTGGCCATTAGCGGAGATATGGGATGGATGCCCGTAAATATCAGACACAGAGGTGAGATGTTGAGACTTTGGAATAGACTTGTTAATATGTCCGATGACAGACTAACCAAAAAGATTTTTAACTGGGACATTTCTAATGGTTACCCCTGGGCCAATGAAGTAAAGTCTTTATTTTTTATGAATAATTCATCATTTATTTATTTAAATAAACTATGTTGTAATATTCATGCGATACAGAACTTTATGTTCCTTGGGTATAAGGAGAGTTGGGCTGTTGATTTATGGTACAAACCAAAACTAAGAACATATCGTCTTATTAAAAATAATTATGGCCCTGAACCTTATGTTACACAAAATGTATCCAAAAGTCAGAGATCTTTTTGTGCACAGCTGCATTCTGGGACCTTACCATTAGCTTTAGAAACGGGTAGATTCATTGGTACTCCTGAGGAGGACAGAGTATGTTTACTGTGTGATTTGAAAGAAATTGAAAATGAAATTCATTTTTTGTTTTACTGCCCATTATATGAAGAACTAAGACATGTATTATTTTGTAAAATGACAACCATCTGTGTTAACTTTTTCTGGTTAGAGGACTACGAAAAGTTGGAATTTTGTTTTAGGAAAGGTATTTTTGCTTTAGCAGACTTTTTATGCAAAGCGTGGGAAAAAAGGCAGAATGTTTTGTTTGTGTAAAAAAAAAGAAAAAAAAAAAGAAAAAGAAAACTGTTTCCTGTACACAATGCAATACTGACGCAATGATTTGTGGTGTGTCCTATAAGTCCATGTGGGCTGGGCGCCTTGGGTGCATGACACAATAATAAAGAATCTATCTATCTAATCTATCTATGGCCATAGTAGAGGCCGTCTGTCAGTCTTACTAAGGCCATAGTAGAGGCCGTCTGTCAGTCTTACTATGGCCATAGTAGAGGCCGTCTGTCAGTCTTACTAAGGCCATAGTAGAGGCCGTCTGTCAGTCATAGTAGAGGCCGTCTGTCAGTCTTACTATGGCCATAGTAGAGGCCGTCTGTCAGTCTTACTAAGGCCATAGTAGAGGCCGTCTGTCAGTCTTACTATGGCCATAGTAGAGGCCGTCTGTCAGTCTTACTAAGGCCATAGTAGAGGCCGTCTGTCAGTCTTACTATGGCCATAGTAGAGGCCGTCTGTCAGTCTTACTAAGGCCATAGTAGAGGCCGTCTGTCAGTCTTACTAAGGCCATAGTAGAGGCCGTCTGTCAGTCTTACTAAGGCCATAGTAGAGGCCGTCTGTCAGTCTTACTAAGGCCATAGTAGAGGCCGTCTGTCAGTCTTACTATGGCCATAGTAGAGGCCGTCTGTCAGTCTTACTATGGCCATAGTAGAGGCCGTCTGTCAGTCTTACTAAGGCCATAGTAGAGGCCGTCTGTCAGTCTTACTAAGGCCATAGTAGAGGCCATAGTAGAGGCCGTCTGTCAGTCTTACTAAGGCCATAGTAGAGGCCGTCTGTCAGTCTTACTAAGGCCACAGTAGAGGCCATAGTAGAGGCCGTCTGTCAGTCTTACTATGGCCATAGTAGAGGCCATAGTAGAGGCCGTCTGTCAGTCTTACTAAGGCCATAGTAGAGGCCGTCTGTCAGTCTTACTAAGGCCACAGTAGAGGCCGTCTGTCAGTCTTACTGAAGCCATAGTAGAGGCCGTCTGTCAGTCTTACTATGGCCATAGTAGAGGCCGTCTGTCAGTCTTACTAAGGCCATAGTAGAGGCCGTCTGTCAGTCTTACTAAGGCCATAGTAGAGGCCGTCTGTCAGTCTTACTAAGGCCATAGTAGAGGCCGTCTGTCAGTCTTACTAAGGCCATAGTAGAGGCCGTCTGTCAGTCTTACTAAGGCCATAGTAGAGGCCGTCTGTCAGTCTTACTAAGGCCATAGTAGAGGCCGTCTGTCAGTCTTACTAAGGCCATAGTAGAGGCCGTCTGTCAGTCTTACTAAGGCCATAGTAGAGGCCGTCTGTCAGTCTTACTATGGCCATAGTAGAGGCCGTCTGTCAGTCTTACTAAGGCCATAGTAGAGGCCGTCTGTCAGTCTTACTAAGGCCATAGTAGAGGCCGTCTGTCAGTCTTACTAAGGCCATAGTAGAGGCCGTCTGTCAGTCTTACTAAGGCCATAGTAGAGGCCATAGTAGAGGCCGTCTGTCAGTCTTACTAAGGCCATAGTAGAGGCCATAGTAGAGGCCGTCTGTCAGTCTTACTAAGGCCATAGTAGAGGCCATAGTAGAGGCCGTCTGTCAGTCTTACTAAGGCCATAGTAGAGGCTGTCTGTCAGTCTTACTAAGGCCATAGTAGAGGCCGTCTGTCAGTCTTACTAAGGCCATAGTAGAGGCCGTCTGTCAGTCTTACTATGGCCATAGTAGAGGCCGTCTGTCAGTCTTACTATGGCCATAGTAGAGGCCGTCTGTCAGTCTTACTATGGCCATAGTAGAGGCCGTCTGTCAGTCTTACTAAGGCCATAGTAGAGGCCGTCTGTCAGTCTTACTAAGGCCATAGTAGAGGCCGTCTGTCAGTCTTACTAAGGCCATAGTAGAGGCCGTCTGTCAGTCTTACTAAGGCCATAGTAGAGGCCGTCTGTCAGTCTTACTAAGGCCATAGTAGAGGCCGTCTGTCAGTCATAGTAGAGGCCGTCTGTCAGTCAAATCTGGTCACATTTGTAGAATGGTCCTCAGGACTAAATGGGCTACAGAGCATGCCTAATTAGTCGAGGTTTGGCAGAACCTCCAAGTCTGTCCAAGAATCTACACTCAGAAGTCGGGTCACATTTTGTCAGGAGATGCAGAGAGCAGGCGTTTGGCTCAATGTGGCCCATCTGAACCTGACCAGTAGCTGACCCTATAATAACGTCCACTGTGACCAGAGTTGATTTTGACAGCACATTTTGATTTTTAGTTTCAGCCATATAGTCTTCTGAATAGTTTTAATTTAGTTTTAATCACATTTCAGTCACCCGGAATGTTCTAGTGATCAAGTGATTTAGTTTTAGTCGAGTAAATGATCATCCGATTTTAGTCGACTAAATCTACAGTTGATTTAGTCGACCAAAGTGTATTTTTGTTGGGCCTTGATGCCATCATAATTGCTGATTTTACACTTGCTGAAAATAGCTGATCTACAAGCTCACAACGCGCTGTGAGCTTGTAGATCAGCTATTTTCAGCATGCAACCAAGTGTAAAATGACTTACTGGATCTCTTGTCCACTAGTCCCTTCCTAACATTTTAGTCTAGTTTTTATTTGTTGACGAAATTGTCAATATATTTAGTCTTAGTTTTAGTCGTCATGGCTTAGTTTTCATTTAGTTTCCATGTAGTTTTCCTCAGTGGAAAAAGGTAGTTTAGTCGACGAAAACAACCCTGTTGTTTGCGTGTGCGTTTTTGAAAGGAAGCCACTCTGGTCTTCAAAGTGTCCTCTCTGTATGTGGAGCACAGAAATGGAACAGGGCCATAATTAGAGTGAAGGCTGTCACGCTGTGGTCTACAGGGAGACACGCACACGCACACGCACACGCACACACACACACACAGTGGCGTGCACAGATAGACACTAGGGGGTGCTAGAGCACCCCCTGCCCTTTTGGCAATGTGCCCTTTTTGATTTTTCAAAAATAGCAGACCTACAAGCTCGTAGCGCGCCACTCGGTGGCGCGCTATGAACTTGTAGATCTGCTATTTTTCAATAGCTAAAGCATAACATAATGCTAACACCAAAAGGGGTTCCCGCCCAAAATAGATTAAGGCAACCGGCCGGTTCCACGCGCTGCACAAGGTGCCCTTTTTTAACTTGAGCACCTGCCCCTCTAAATGTCTGTGCACGCCACTGCACACACACACACACACACACACACACACACACACACACACACACACACACACACACACACACACACACAGGGGTGTCGTTGTCACCAGCAGTGGTGAAAAAAGCACTGGTATGTTTTACTGAATATGCAAGTATCAATACTGCAATGCATAGGAATACTCAAATTAAATTTGAATGAGCTTTTTATTTATTTTTTCAATTTGTTTGTCATTGGTCGGAAAAAAAAACCCGGTCGCAATGACTAACCAATCAGGAAGTAGACAGGCAAATCGACCAATGACAAAGCCTCTAGGAACATCTTTGAATGCAGATTGCGGCCCCTAGATGTGTCACAGAGACTACATTGTTTTTTGGGAGTGTTCTACCCACCGCTGGCTGTCTGAATACAAAAAGAAAAAGGTCATTAAAATCTTTGACATATTATTGCTTATAGCAGCTTAAGTCGGGAATTCAAAATGTACTTGAGTAAAAGTGCAAAAGTATCGTCATCGAAATGTGCTTAACAGTTTGGAAGCGCTCGTTGAAAATCACTCGACCGTCCTGCCGTACCACCTGTTTCTAAATGTCACATAATGCAGGAGGCAGCTAAATGTTGTGTTATTGAAAACAAGCACTTCCAAACTCTGACACTTAGAAAAATTATCAAATGCAGGACATTTCTTGACAGAAAGTAGCTCATAACGTTTCTATGGTGGATTTTCATGAAACAAAAACTTTGCAGATAGAAAGAGGATAATTTAAGCTTTTCGTACAGCTGCAATGTTGGTGAGTTGTTTAATGCAATCAGACAGGACTTTTCTGTTTGGATGAATGGGCTGTCAAGGCCAGAAAGTAGTTTTTTGCCACTCAGTGGGTGTTCCCGCATAACTTCCAGGTACGATGATGTCACGCGCATACCCTCTATAGATGAACTCACAGGTTGTGTGCAAGATTAGAGCGCCCTCTAGAGGTTGTTCAGGTTCATACACCGGTGTTGCAAGTCATCCCCTCTCCTCTGTGTTTCCTTCATGCAGTTCTGTGCAACTCTGGCCTAAAGATAACGGCATCCTCCTCTTTCTGGCCTAAAGATAACAGCATCCTCCTCTTTATGGCCTAAAGATAACAGCATCCTCCTTTATGGCCTAAAGATAACAGCATCCTCCTCTTTATTGTCTAAAGATAACAGCATCCTCCTCGTTATGGCCTAAATATAACAGCATCCTCCTCTTTATGGCCTAAAGATAACAGCATCCTCCTTTATGGCCTAAAGATAACAGCATCCTCCTCTTTATTGTCTAAAGATAACAGCATCCTCCTCGTTATGGCCTAAATATAACAGCACCCTCCTCTTTATGGCCTAAAGATAACAGCATCCTCCTGTCTGGCCTAAAGATAACAGCACCCTCCTCTTTATGGCCTAAAGATAACAGCATCCTCCTGTCTGGCCTAAAGATAACAGCATCCTCCTCTTCATGGCCTAAAGATAACAGCATCCTCCTCTTTATGGCCTAAAGATAACAGCATCCTCCTCTGTCTGGCCTAAAGATAACAGCACCCTCCTGTCTGGCCTAAAGATAACAGCATCCTCCTCTGTCTGGCCTAAAGATAACAGCATCCTCCTGTCTGGCCTAAAGATAACAGCATCCTCCTCTGTCTGGCCTAAAGATAACAGCATCCTCCTCTTTATGGCCTAAAGATAACAGCATCCTCCTCTGTCTGGCCTAAAGATAACAGCATCCTCCTCTGTCTGGCCTAAAGATAACAGCATCCTCCTCTTTATGGCCTAAAGATAACAGCATCCTCCTCTTTATGGCCTAAAGATAACAGCATCCTCCTTTCTATGTCTACTCCCAGTGGTGGAAGAAGTACTCATTTGTTGTACTTAAAGCTGCTATAAGCAATAATATGTCAAAATTGTAATGACCTTTTTTTCTTTTCTTTTTTTGTATTCAGACAGCCAGCAATGGCTCCCAAAACAAAATATGTCTCTGTGACACATCTAGGGGCCGCAATCGGCATTCAAAGATGTTCCTAGAAGCTTTGTCATTGGTCGATTTGCCTGTCTGCTTCCTGATTGGTTAGTCATTGCGACCAGGTTTTTTTCGACCAATGACAAAGCTTCTAGGAACATCTTAAAAAAAAAAAAATGGTCATTAACATTTTGACATAATATTATTGCTTATAGCTACTGCAATTTAGAAGTACTTTGTTACAAGTAAAAGTACGGAATTGAAAATGTACTTGAGTAAAAGTACAAAAGTATCGGCATCAAAATGTACTTAAAGTACTGAAAGTAAAAGTACTCATTGTGCAGAATGTGCCATTTCACAAGTTCAAAATGTGTAGAAAATCTATTGACGCATTGTGAGCTTGTAGATCGGCTATTGTCAAATGGCCGAAATGTATAGGGTTGAGGTGGTTAATGTTTTTTTTCTAATCATTAAATCTCCAAAGTAACTAGTAACTAAAGTTTTCAAATAATTGTAGTGGAGTAAAAGTACTGGAAATACTCAAGTAAAGTACAAATACCTCAAAATTGTACTTAATTACAGTACTCTAGGAAAACTACTTAGTTACTTTCCACCACTGGTGTATCGTATTATAAGAAGTACGTGTGTGAGTGAGAGGCGCTTGATCTTATTATAAGAAGTACGTGTGTGAGTGAGAGGCGCTTGATCTTATTATAAGAAGTACGTGTGTGAGTGAGAGGCGCTTGATCTTATTATAAGAAGTACGTGTGTGAGTGAGAGGCGCTTGATCTTATTATAAGAAGTACGTGTGTGAGTGAGAGGCGCTTGATCTTATTATAAGAAGTACGTGTGTGAGTGAGAGGCGCTTGATCTTATTATAAGAAGTACGTGTGTGAGTGAGAGGCGCTTGATCTTATTATAAGAAGTACGTGTGTGAGTGAGAGGCGCTTGATCTTATTATAAGAAGTACGTGTGTGAGTGAGAGGCGCTTGATCTTCGCAACATCTGCCGTTCGGAAATTACGTCATGTGTTATAATTTTTTGTTTAGAACACAGAATAGCAGCCGTAAAGTCTATGGACTTTTATAGAAACAAGCCTCCCCAAAGAGCTGTAAAGTCTATGGACTTTTATAGAAACAAGCCTCCCAAAATAGCTGTAAAGTCTATGGACTTTTATAGAAGCAAGCCCCCCAAAAGAGCTGTAAAGCCTATGGACATTTATAGAAGCAAGCCCCCCCAAAAGAGCTGTAAAGTCTATGGACTTTTATAGAAGCAAGCCCCCAAAAGAGCTGTAAAGTCTATGGACTTTTATAGAAGCAAGCCCCCCAAAAGAGCTGTAAAGTCTATGGACTTTTATAGAAGCAAGCCCCCCAAAATAGCTGTAAAGTCTATGGACTTTTATAGAAACAAGCCCCCCAAAAGAGCTGTAAAGTCTATGGACTTTTATAGAAACAAGCCCCCCAAAAGAGCTGTAAAGTCTATGGACTTTTATAGAAACAAGCCCCCCAAAAGAGCTGTAAAGTCTATAGACTTTTATAGAAGCAAGCCCCCCAAAATAGCTGTAAAGTCTATGGACTTTTATAGAAACAAGCCCCCCATAAGAGCTGTAAAGTCTATGGACTTTTATAGAAACAAGCCCCCCAAAAGAGCTGTAAAGTCTATGGACTTTTATAGAAACAAGCCCCCCAAAAGAGCTGTAAAGTCTATGGACTTTTATAGAAGCAAGCCCCCCCCCCCCCCCCCCAAAAAAAGAGCTGTAAAGTCTATGGACTTTTATAGAAGCAAGTCCCCCCAAAAGAGCTGTAAAGTCTATGGACTTTTATAGCAGCAAGCCCCGCAACATGATACAACGACCAATATTTACAAGCAGCTGTACAGATTTATAAATAAAAAAATAAAAGTCCAAAGTGGCTTCTACTAATCAGACATGGCAACAGTGGAGGGAAGGCTCCAGTGACAACAACACCCAATACAAGCACAGCATCCTCTTTCAAAGAGGCTTTCTGGACGGGTGCCAGGTTGGTAGAAAGAAGAGAAAAACACAGTGTGAGTGCAGAGCTCCGTGCGCTGTGATGCACGGTGCTCTGCACACACACACACACACACACACACACACACACCCCTACTCCGGATGGGAGATGGTACAGTCCTCTTCTTATATGATATGCTTGCTGTGGAGTAAGGCTGATGTCATCCGCGTCGTCTAGGTCTGTCAGGACTACTGCAGGGTGTCTTCTGGACCTCCTTGGTGTTAAGAGTGAGGCCCAGATCCTGCTCTCGTCCACTGAGCGTATAGTCCAGGACTATGACAAAGAGGAAGGGGGCTAGGGTGTCTGCCTACCTGTTGGGCTGTTAGTACGTCGTACCAAAGATATGCACCCCTCCAACGTATGGCTTTTGAGGATGACTTTCCTTTCACGTCATTGACAGAGAATTTGACGTCATTATTGACACTTGCTTTGGCAATGTAAACGTATGTATTGTAAACATCAAATATATGTCTTCTCATCATGCCAATAACGGTCCCTTTGAGTTGAATTGAGAGGGAAGTCTTGAGCTCTCTGGTGGAGCTGTTGCCCCCGCGACCCGACTACGGATAAGCGGTTGAAGATGGATGAATTGAATTGAGTGGAATCGAATGAGTTAACAAGAGCGCGTGTGTGACTAAAAATATCGGATCCAATCGGAACTCAGGTGTCATGCACGCACGATTCCTGAAAAGTCAAGCTACGAACACACGCTGCGTGAATGGAGGCAAACGGAACAGGCAGACGGAGAGAGAGAGAGAGAGAGAGAGAGAGAGACAGAGGGAGAGAGACAGAGAGAGAGAGAGACAGAGAGGGAGAGAGACAGAGAGAGAGAGAGAGAGAGAGGTTGGATGTTACACACACACAGGATAGGGAGACCGACCGTCACGGTAAAACATGATCAGTCAGCTGTTACCAGTTGGGAGGGGGGTGAGGGGGGGATGAGGTGAGGTGAGGTGGTTTTGGGGTGAGGTTGTTGTCATATTATCCGACCGACCTGCGCTACGGAACTCACCACGCGTGTGTTTAACACGGACTGTGCACACTCACACACACACACACACACACACACACACACACACACACACACACAAATGCACTTTGAGGACCCCCTGCCAGGATAACTTTATTTTTTATTTTTTATAACAAGAAGACAAGGACACTTTCCCCTCTCCTCTCCCCTCGGAGGCACAGAGCGTGTTATTCATGCTGGTCGCGGATGTGGCGGGCGCTCGCGGCGAGTTTGGAGGGGATGGGGAGGAGGAGGGGGAGAGGGACCCCTCCAAGACCCCCACCACCTCCTGGCGGGACGCCCCCCTCCCTCCCCCCTCCTCGGCGGTGGCGGGGGGATGCCTTCCCCGTCGCTTCTCCTCTCCCGGCGGTCTAACCCATTGAAGCCGGGAAAGCACCTGTGTCTTTTTTTGTTTTACTTCAGCCGAAAAGCAATGTTTTGTACTTTGGCTATTTAAAAAAAAACAGCAGATGTACAGGCGTGATTTTTTTTTTCCATCATGAAAGTTTGTGCAAATCTTTGAATATAATATAATATATTTTACATCTTTTAACTCCAATCTTTGCCTCTTTGGTCGTCAACATATTTTGAGATGGGTGGTGGGGGGTCCCTGGCCAAATACAGGGGGGGTCCTTGACATGAAAACGTTTGAGCACCTACTCGATACGGTTCTGAGCTAGAAACATTACAGGTTTTGTTCAGAACACGGTCATAGGACTAAAGAATGTGCCTCAGGTCAAAATGGGCTAAGACATCTGCAGTTGCATCTGCCTCTCTCGTTTGGCTCTGTCGCGGCGGCAGCAGGCTGGCATGACTCGGACGCCAGTGGCGGCGGCAGCGCTATGTGTGAGGGTCATCAGCGCCCGCACCGCGCCGCTATGTGTGAGGGTCAGCAGCGCCCGCACCGCGCCGCTATGTGTGAGGGTCAGCAGCGCCCGCACCGCGCCGCCAGCCTCAGCTGGACGGTGCTGTCCAACTTTAACGCAGCGCCGCACTTCTGCCGAGCGCGCCTCCGACGCTCCAAAAGGTAATCCTTCTAAGAACTAAAAATAATCTATTACAATATCTGTTCCGAAAAAGGGTAAGCCTTCAAAATGTCGCTATGATTTGTTTATACACTTTGTGTCGGGCAGAAACCTCTTACCGTGTCCAGACCTGAAAAAATAAATGTTTTTGAATTTGGATCCTGAAAAAAGGAACGGGTTCTCGGGGTCTTTTGGCTCATGCAGGTCGACCCATCTAACGAACTCTTTCATCTACGGCACCACCTGAATCGCAACGACTCACATTATATTTTATTTACTAGACCTGTGCCCGTCGGGTACCGGCCTACTTGGGAACGATGCAAGTTGGGGAAACCCGTTGTATCCGTTTTAACTGTCTGTGTAAGATGTAAACGTCAGTGGAGAATGTGTGAAGAGTGCAAACTGTGAAAAGTGGACTGATCAAGTAATCAAATGGCAGGTGTGGGATTATGGCTGGGGTTGCCATAGCAATCAAATGGCCCAGGCAGAGGCTGGACATTGCACAGGTGGGGACTTATAGGTTCATTAGGTCCACTGGCAGAGCCTGACCCAGTGTTGATTTCGTCGACTAAAACTATGACAAAAAAATTTCAGACTACCTTTTTCCACTGACGAAAACTACATGGAAACTAAATGAAAACTATGCTATGACGACTACAACTAAGACTAAATATACTGACAATTTCGTCAACAAATAAAAACTAGACTAAAATGTTAGGAAGGGACTAGTGGACAAGACATCCAACACTGATCAAATGGCTCACGCAGAGGCTGGAAATTGCAAATGGGGTGTGGGGACTTAGGCTCATTAGGTCCACTTGGCAGAGCCTGACCAGAGCCTTTTCTGGCGGTTCTGGACAACCGTGTATCCGACCGACTCGAGGCCGTGGGCACTGCATTCCCCTGGGGTGCATGTGGAACGCCCCGTGGGACGAATTTGAAGTCGGCACCCTAGGGTGACGTGACACAAGTCTTGGGGCTTCAGAATACTGAATACCCTGGGCACCCACTTTGTGTGTGTGTGTGTGTGTGTGTGTGTGTGTGTGTGTGTGTGTGTGTGTGTGTGTGTGTGTGTGTGTGTGTGTGTGTGTGTGTGTGTGTGTGTGTGTGTGTGTGTGTGTGTGTGTGTGTGTGTGTGTGTGTGTGTGTGTGTGTGTGTGGTACAGTACAGTACAGTACAGTGCGGGTCCAGCCTATATAGCTGATATTTATTTTTAATCCATGGCCTGACCTGATTCATGGCACTGAACACCACATGGAATACTGAGTCATTTGGGACATCCTGTATGCGTGCGTGTGCACGTGCGTGCGCAAATGCATTTATTTTCATGATGAAAGCTACAGTAGGTTATGAGACAATAACAATGATGCTGCATTAGTAGAATTGAAACAATGTAATTACACAGATTCTGTGTTGAACTTTAGACCGAATGCCAGCTGCAGAGCACCGAGCCGCCAACGATGGAAGTTGGAGATCCAATGCCCCACCCCCGGCTATGAAATAGTACCCGTTCCACCCAGAGCCTTAGATATAGACAGAGTTACGCAAACTGCGTTCACTTCATGGGGCTTCAGTCCAATGGCGGCTCTCCTACAGACTACATAGACAGACTACATAGACATAGACTCCCTGGCTATGCGTTGTGGACCCCCAGCGGTCCGCGGACCCCCACTTTGAGAACCGTGTGTTTATATAACTGTTGGTCTCGCATCGTGACAGTTTTGACAGCAGTGTCCAACCTCAAAGTGATTAATAAATAATTCCTGGCCTTGTAGTTGTTCACAGACACTTCGAGTCCTCGAGAGCTTCACAGGATAAATAATCTATTTTTACAGACGGCGCACGTCTCGTCCAAAAATAAGAAACCTTGAAGGTTGAAGACATTTCATTTTTTCTGAGAAAATGATTTTTAACGTGTCCTTCCAAAAGGGAGGGAGTTGTTCTGTATTCAAAGTCATCAGAGGTGCAACATCTCTCATGACTGAGGCAGTCCTCAAAGGTAAAAAACACACTCTTTATCAAGCTTTATTTATTTATATAGCACATTTAAAACAATCAAGATTGACCAAAGTGCTTTACACAATAATATCTAGAAACAGTTATGCATACAAAATACAAAAAGATCAAACAAGTATGGATGTGCACCCACATAACAACAAGACATGAAACAGTTCAAATGACACAAATAAAAAATCAGGAATTTGCTCTCTATAGAGCACCGAAGTCTCACGTCAATATCGGGGCAATATAAATCCACGGGTTCATGTACTTTTTATTTGAAAAATAAACATGTCATCAAGGCCGTTTCACTCATATAGATATGAAGAATCAACTGACTGAGAGAAAACGCTATCGTTACTGCTGTTGAATTAGTAATTTTTTTGCTAGAAACAGACTTTCATATATGAGTGACTGACTGTCGTAAACGATACAGACACACCTCCCTGACAATATAACGATACAGAGACACCTCCCTGACAATATAACGATACAGAGACACCTCCCTGACAATATAACGATACAGAGACACCTCCCTGACAATATAACGATACAGAGACACCTCCCTGACAATATAACGATACAGAGACACCTCCCTGACAATATAACGATACAGAGACACCTCCCTGACAATATAACGATACAGAGACACCTCCCTGACAATATAACGATACAGAGATACCTCCCTGACAATATAACGATACAGACACACCTCCCTGACAATATAACGATACAGAGACACCTCCCTGACAATATAACGATACAGAGACACCTCCCTGACAATATAACGATACAGAGACACCTCCCTGACAATATAACGATACAGAGACACCTCCCTGACAATATAACGATACAGAGATACCTCCCTGACAATATAACGATACAGACACACCTCCCTGACAATATAACGATACAGAGACACCTCCCTGACAATATAACGATACAGAGACACCTCCCTGACAATATAACGATACAGAGACACCTCCCAGACAATATAACGATACAGAGACACCTCCCTGACAATATAACGATACAGAGACCTCCCTGACAATATAACGATACAGAGACACCTCCCTGACAATATAACGATACAGAGACACCTCACTGACAATATAACGATACAGAGACACCTCACTGACAATATAACGATACAGAGACACCTCCCAGACAATATAACGATACAGAGACACCTCCCTGACAATATAACGATACAGAGACACCTCCCTGACAATATAACGATACAGAGACACCTCCCTGACAATATAACGATACAGAGACACCTCCCTGACAATATAACGATACAGAGACACCTCCCTGACAATATAACGATACAGAGACACCTTCCTGACAATATAACGATACAGAGATACCTCCCTGACAATATAACGATACAGAGACACCTCCCTGACAATATAACGATAGACACCTCCCTGACAATATAACGATACAGAGACACCTCCCTGACTATTTAACGATACAGAGACACCTCCCTGACAATATAACGATACAGAGACACCTCCCCGACAATATAACGATACAGAGACACCTCCCCGACAATATAACGATACAGAGACACCTCCCTGACAATATAACAATACAGAGACACCTCCCTGACAATATAACGATACAGAGACACCTCCCTGACAATATAACAATACAGAGACACCTCCCTGACAATATAGCCAAGACAGCTTGTTTAATTTTGGACCCGAATTCTTATATGAGACGATTTTAAGATGAGCCCATGTTATTCTCCATAGAGAAATGTCTTCCGTGAACCAGGCAGAACCAGGGGATGAGCGAGTGACGTCAGGACTTTAGAACCAGGGGATGAGCCAGTGACGTCAGGACTTTAGAACCAGGGGATGAGCCAGTGACGTCAGGACTTTAGAACCAGGGGATGAGCCAGTGACGTCAGGACTTTAGAACCAGGGGATGAGCCAGTGACGTCAGGACTTTAGAACCAGGGGATGAGCCAGTGACGTCAGGACTTTAGAACCAGGGGATGAGCCAGTGACGTCAGGACTTTAGAACCAGGGGATGAGCCAGTGACGTCAGGACTTTAGAACCAGGGGATGAGCCAGTGACGTCAGGACTTTAGAACCAGGGGATGAGCCAGTGACGTCAGGACTTTAGAACCAGGGGATGAGCCAGTGACGTCAGGACTTCGGCGCTCTATACAGATTCTATTTATTTTTGAGTGGTGTAAACCACTCCTACAACTGGCTTTGTTAGTTTACGTGTCTGTTCGTACCAAAAAAATGAGCATGGTTGCTATGGTCACTCAGTTCACACGGGTGTGATTTCTTTACGTCAGACATTACGTCAGACCACAGCTGATCAGGCTATATAAGACCTTACACCACTCAGTTCACACGGGTGTGATTTCATTACGTCAGACATTACGTCAGACCACAGCTGATCAGGCTATATAATACCTTACACCACTCAGTTTACACGGGTGTGATGTTTTACTATACTTATTTTTTGCAAAAAAATATATGTTAATGTATGGGTGAGATGGTAAAACCTGGCATGGATTCCTCCCATGGGTTAATGTATGGGTGAGATGGTAAAACCTGGCATGGATTCCTCCCAGGGGTTAATGTATGGGTGGGATGGTAAAACCTGGCATGGATTCCTCCCATGGGTTAATATATGGGTGGGATGGTAAAACCTGGCATGGATTCCTCCCAGGGGTTAATGTATGGGTGAGATGGTAAAACCTGGCATGGATTCCTCCCATGGGTTAATGTATGGGTGAGATGGTAAAACCTGGCATGGATTCCTCCCAGGGGTTAATGTATGGGTGAGATGGTAAAACCTGGCATGGATTCCATTCCAGGGGTTAATGTATGGGTGAGATGGTAAAACCTGGCATGGATTCCTCCCAGGGGTTAATATATGGGTGAGATGGTAAAACCTGGCATGGATTCCTCCCAGGGGTTAATGTATGGGTGGGATGGTAAAACCTGGCATGGATTCCTCCCAGGGGTTAATGTATGGGTGAGATGGTAAAACCTGGCATGGATTCCTCCCAGGGGTTAATGTATGGGTGAGATGGTAAAACCTGGCATGGATTCCTCCCAGGGGTTAATGTATGGGTGAGATGGTAAAACCTGGCATGGATTCCTCCCAGGGGTTAATGTATGGGTGGGATGGTAAAACCTGGCATGGATTCCTCCCAGGGGTTAATGCAGGGGCGGCGCTGGGGGGGGGGGCTTGCGGGGGCTATAGCACCTCCAAAAATCCCATAGCACCCCTGTAGCACCCCCAAGAAATTCTCAAACAAAATGTACATTTTCCCCCTACTTAATGCGCGATTAACGCACGGTGAAGTTTGACAGAATGGTTGAGAGACGCATTCATGTGAATGCAGGCAGTCAGTGAGCCCCGCCTTCTCTCCCCACTCTCTCTCCCAGTGACTCGTCCGTCAGCCTGTGCAGGACCGGTGCGCAGAGTGTAGCCTACCAGTGTGGGCTGGGCAGTTGAGTCGTCGCGTTCCTTGGGCTCGTTATTAATTAATTTGCTCCACAATGTGTTAGATCAGAAGCTCTTTGAATTGGGCAAAAGCAAAACTCTGGCAGTTTTGGTTGACAAACAGCAGTCAGTTGTGATAGCTTGATGCTACACAGTCTACACAGACCATGCTAATGCTAAAGCTAATGTTGACAGCCTGACTGCGTGCGTGCTTACAGGAGAGAGAGCTCTCGCCTGGGTGTGTGTGTGTGTGTGTGTGTGTGTGTGTGTGTGTGTGTGAGACTGTGTGTTGAGTTGAGTTTATGATTTTGTTTCCCTCTTCCATGGCATTTGCAATAAAGCAAGCATTCTCCCATGTTGATAAGAGTATTTCAAACTTGAAAAGCAGTGGTTCTGATTGAACCAGTGGTCCGGGGACCACCAGCGGTCCCTGAGGGGGTTCCAGGTGGTCCCCAGCTAAATGATGGAGAGTTGGTAACCAAATGAACCCTTATAAATCTTTAACTCTTGAGAGTGTAAAATGAAACCAAGTGTGTCCATTTGGTTCAATTTTACACTCAAGAGTTGAATAATTGTTAAACAGCTGCATTACTTAAGTTAATTTAAGTCTACACAATTAGAGAACTTAGAAAACATGTTATTTTGATCAACATGGCCTGTTATCTCTCCTAATGGTAGGCCTAACAACAAAAAAAATCGTCCCGCTTAGCGGGACATAGCACCTCCATTATTAGTCAAGCTCCCTTATAGCTCCCCCAGTAAAAATGGTCTGGAGCCGCCACTGGGTTAATGTATGGGTGAGATGGTAAAACCTGGCATGGATTCCTCCCAGGGGTTAATGTATGGGTGGGATGGTAAAACCTGGCATGGATTCCTCCCAGGGGTTAATGTATGGGTGAGATGGTAAAACCTGGCATGGATTCCTCCCAGGGGTTAATGTATGGGTGAGATGGTAAAACCTGGCATGGATTCCTCCCAGGGGTTAATGTATGGGTGAGATGGTAAAACCTGGCATGGATTCCTCCCAGGGGTTAATGTATGGGTGAGATGGTAAAACCTGGCATGGATTCCTCCCAGGGGTTAATGTATGGGTGAGATGGTAAAACCTGGCATGGATTCCTCCCAGGGGTTAATGTATGGGTGAGATGGTAAAACCTGGCATGGATTCCTCCCAGGGGTTAATGTATGGGTGGGATGGTAAAACCTGGCATGGATTCCTCCCAGGGGTTAATGTATGGGTGGGATGGTAAAACCTGGCATGGATTCCTCCCAGGGGTTAATATATGGGTGGGATGGTAAAACCTGGCATGGATTCCTCCCAGGGGTTAATATATGGGTGGGATGGTAAAACCTGGCATGGATTCCTCCCAGGGGTTAATGTATGGGTGAGATGGTAAAACCTGGCATGGATTCCTCCCAGGGGTTAATATATGGGTGGGATGGTAAAACCTGGCATGGATTCCTCCCAGGGGTTAATATATGGGTGGGATGGTAAAACCTGGCATGGATTCCTCCCAGGGGTTAATGTATGGGTGAGATGGTAAAACCTGGCATGGATTCCTCCCAGGGGTTAATGTATGGGTGAGATGGTAAAACCTGGCATGGATTCCATTCCAGGGGTTAATGTATGGGTGAGATGGTAAAACCTGGCATGGATTCCTCCCAGGGGTTAATGTATGGGTGAGATGGTAAAACCTGGCATGGATTCCTCCCAGGGGTTAATGTATGGGTGAGATGGTAAAACCTGGCATGGATTCCTCCCAGGGGTTAATGTATGGGTGAGATGGTAAAACCTGGCATGGATTCCTCCCAGGGGTTAATGTATGGGTGAGATGGTAAAACCTGGCATGGATTCCTCCCAGGGGTTAATGTATGGGTGAGATGGTAAAACCTGGCATGGATTCCTCCCAGGGGTTAATGTATGGGTGAGATGGTAAAACCTGGCATGGATTCCTCCCAGGGGTTAATGTATGGGTGGGATGGTAAAACCTGGCATGGATTCCTCCCAGGGGTTAATGTATGGGTGGGATGGTAAAACCTGGCATGGATTCCTCCCAGGGGTTAATATATGGGTGGGATGGTAAAACCTGGCATGGATTCCTCCCAGGGGTTAATATATGGGTGGGATGGTAAAACCTGGCATGGATTCCTCCCAGGGGTTAATGTATGGGTGAGATGGTAAAACCTGGCATGGATTCCTCCCAGGGGTTAATATATGGGTGGGATGGTAAAACCTGGCATGGATTCCTCCCAGGGGTTAATATATGGGTGGGATGGTAAAACCTGGCATGGATTCCTCCCAGGGGTTAATGTATGGGTGAGATGGTAAAACCTGGCATGGATTCCTCCCAGGGGTTAATGTATGGGTGAGATGGTAAAACCTGGCATGGATTCCATTCCAGGGGTTAATGTATGGGTGAGATGGTAAAACCTGGCATGGATTCCTCCCAGGGGTTAATGTATGGGTGAGATGGTAAAACCTGGCATGGATTCCTCCCAGGGGTTAATGTATGGGTGGGATGGTAAAACCTGGCATGGATTCCTCCCAGGGGTTAATGTATGGGTGAGATGGTAAAACCTGGCATGGATTCCTCCCAGGGGTTAATATATGGGTGAGATGGTAAAACCTGGCATGGATTCCTCCCAGGGGTTAATATATGGGTGAGATGGTAAAACCTGGCATGGATTCCTCCCAGGGGTTAATGTATGGGTGAGATGGTAAAACCTGGCATGGATTCCTCCCAGGGGTTAATGTATGGGTGGGATGGTAAAACCTGGCATGGATTCCTCCCAGGGGTTAATGTATGGGTGGGATGGTAAAACCTGGCATGGATTCCTCCCAGGGGTTAATGTATGGGTGAGATGGTAAAACCTGGCATTGATTCCTCCCAGGGGTTAATGTATGGGTGGGATGGTAAAACCTGGCATGGATTCCTCCCAGGGGTTAATGTATGGGTGAGATGGTAAAACCTGGCATGGATTCCTCCCAGGGGTTAATGTATGGGTGGGATGGTAAAACCTGGCATGGATTCCTCCCAGGGGTTAATGTATGGGTGAGATGGTAAAACCTGGCATGGATTCCTCCCAGGGGTTAATGTATGGGTGAGATGGTAAAACCTGGCATGGATTCCTCCCAGGGGTTAATGTATGGGTGGGATGGTAAAACCTGGCATGGATTCCTCCCAGGGGTTAATGTATGGGAGGGATGGTAAAACCTGGCATGGATTCCTCCCAGGGGTTAATGTATGGGTGGGATGGTAAAACCTGGCATGGATTCCTCCCAGGGGTTAATGTGTGGGTGGGATGGTAAAACCTGGCATGGATTCCTCCCAGGGGTTAATGTGTGGGTGGGATGGTAAAACCTGGCATGGATTCCTCCCAGGGGTTAATGTATGGGTGGGATGGTAAAACCTGGCATGGATTCCTCCCAGGGGTTAATGTATGGGTGAGATGGTAAAACCTGGCATGGATTCCTCCCAGGGTTAATGTATGGGTGGGATGGTAAAACCTGGCATGGATTCCTCCCAGGGTTTAATGTATGGGTGGGATGGTAAAACCTGGCATGGATTCCTCCCAGGGGTTAATGTATGGGTGAGATGGTAAAACCTGGCATGGATTCCTCCCAGGGGTTAATATATGGGTGGGATGGTAAAACCTGGCATGGATTCCTCCCAGGGGTTAATGTATGGGTGGGATGGTAAAACCTGGCATGGATTCCTCCCAGGGGTTAATGTATGGGTGGGATGGTAAAACCTGGCATGGATTCCTCCCAGGGGTTAATGTATGGGTGAGATGGTAAAACCTGGCATGGATTCCTCCCAGGGTTAATGTATGGGTGGGATGGTAAAACCTGGCATGGATTCCTCCCAGGGTTTAATGTATGGGTGGGATGGTAAAACCTGGCATGGATTCCTCCCAGGGGTTAATGTATGGGTGAGATGGTAAAACCTGGCATGGATTCCTCCCAGGGGTTAATATATGGGTGGGATGGTAAAACCTGGCATGGATTCCTCCCAGGGGTTAATGTATGGGTGGGATGGTAAAACCTGGCATGGATTCCTCCCAGGGGTTAATGTATGGGTGGGATGGTAAAACCTGGCATGGATTCCTCCCAGGGGTTAATGTATGGGTGGGATGGTAAAACCTGGCATGGATTCCTCCCAGGGGTTAATGTATGGGTGGGATGGTAAAACCTGGCATGGATTCCTCCCAGGGTTTAATGTATGGGTGGGATGGTAAAACCTGGCATGGATTCCTCCCAGGGGTTAATGTATGGGTGGGATGGTAAAACCTGGCATGGATTCCTCCCAGGGGTTAATGTATGGGTGGGATGGTAAAACCTGGCATGGATTCCTCCCAGGGGTTAATGTATGGGTGGGATGGTAAAACCTGGCATGGATTCCTCCCAGGGGTTAATGTATGGGTGGGATGGTAAAACCTGGCATGGATTCCTCCCAGGGGTTAATGTATGGGTGAGATGGTAAAACCTGGCATGGATTCCTCCCAGGGTTAATGTATGGGTGGGATGGTAAAACCTGGCATGGATTCCTCCCAGGGTTTAATGTATGGGTGGGATGGTAAAACCTGGCATGGATTCCTCCCAGGGGTTAATGTATGGGTGAGATGGTAAAACCTGGCATGGATTCCTCCCAGGGGTTAATATATGGGTGGGATGGTAAAACCTGGCATGGATTCCTCCCAGGGGTTAATGTATGGGTGGGATGGTAAAACCTGGCATGGATTCCTCCCAGGGGTTAATGTATGGGTGAGATGGTAAAACCTGGCATGGATTCCTCCCAGGGGTTAATGTATGGGTGGGATGGTAAAACCTGGCATGGATTCCTCCCAGGGGTTAATGTATGGGTGGGATGGTAAAACCTGGCATGGATTCCTCCCAGGGGTTAATGTATGGGTGGGATGGTAAAACCTGGCATGGATTCCTCCCAGGGGTTAATGTATGGGTGGGATGGTAAAACCTGGCATGGATTCCTCCCAGGGGTTAATGTGTGGGTGGGATGGTAAAACCTGGCATGGATTCCTCCCAGGGGTTAATGTATGGGTGAGATGGTAAAACCTGGCATGGATTCCTCCCAGGGGTTAATGTATGGGTGGGATGGTAAAACCTGGCATGGATTCCTCCCAGGGGTTAATGTATGGGTGAGATGGTAAAACCTGGCATGGATTCCTCCCAGGGGTTAATGTATGGGTGGGATGGTAAAACCTGGCATGGATTCCTCCCAGGGGTTAATGTATGGGTGGGATGGTAAAACCTGACATGGATTCCTCCCAGGGGTTAATGTATGGGTGGGATGGTAAAACCTGACATGGATTCCTCCCAGGGGTTAATGTATGGGTGGGATGGTAAAACCTGGCATGGATTCCATTCCAGGGGTTAATGTATGGGTGGGATGGTAAAACCTGACATGGATTCCTCCCAGGGGTTAATGTATGGGTGGGATGGTAAAACCTGGCATGGATTCCTCCCAGGGGTTAATGTATGGGTGGGATGGTAAAACCTGGCATGGATTCCTCCCAGGGGTTAATGTATGGGTGGGATGGTAAAACCTGGCATGGATTCCTCCCAGGGTTTAACGTATGGGTGGGATGGTAAAACCTGGCATGGATTCCTCCCAGGGGTTAATGTATGGGTGAGATGGTAAAACCTGGCATGGATTCCATTCCAGGGGTTAATGTATGGGTGGGATGGTAAAACCTGGCATGGATTCCTCCCAGGGGTTAACGTATGGGTGGGATGGTAAAACCTGGCATGGATTCCTCCCAGGGGTTAATGTATGGGTGAGATGGTAAAACCTGGCATGGATTCCATTCCAGGGGTTAATGTATGGGTGGGATGGTAAAACCTGGCATGGATTCCTCCCAGGGGTTAATGTATGGGTGGGATGGTAAAACCTGGCATGGATTCCTCCCAGGGGTTAATGTATGGGTGGGATGGTAAAACCTGGCATGGATTCCTCCCAGGGTTCACATACAGTGCAGTATGGTAAAACCTGGCATGGATTCCTCCCAGGGGTTAATGTATGGGTGAGATGGTAAAACCTGGCATGGATTCCTCCCAGGGGTTAATGTATGGGTGGGATGGTAAAACCTGGCATGGATTCCTCCCAGGGGTTAATGTATGGGTGGGATGGTAAAACCTGGCATGGATTCCTCCCAGGGTTCACATACAGTGCAGTATGGTAAAACCTGGCATGGATTCCTCCCAGGGGTTAATGTATGGGCGTGATGGTAAAACCTGGCATGGATTCCTCCCAGGGGTTAATGTATGGGTGGGATGGTAAAACCTGGCATGGATTCCTCCCAGGGGTTAATATATGGGTGAGATGGTAAAACCTGGCATGGATTCCTCCCAGGGGTTAATGTATGGGTGAGATGGTAAAACCTGGCATGGATTCCTCCCAGGGGTTAATGTATGGGTGGGATGGTAAAACCTGGCATGGATTCCTCCCAGGGTTAATGTATGGGTGGGATGGTAAAACCTGGCATGGATTCCTCCCAGGGGTTAATGTATGGGTGAGATGGTAAAACCTGGCATGGATTCCTCCCAGGGTTAATGTATGGGTGGGATGGTAAAACCTGGCATGGATTCCTCCCAGGGTTCACATACAGTGCAGTATGGTAAAACCTGGCATGGATTCCTCCCAGGGGTTAATGTATGGGCGTGATGGTAAAACCTGGCATGGATTCCTCCCAGGGGTTAATGTATGGGTGAGATGGTAAAACCTGGCATGGATTCCTCCCAGGGGTTAATGTATGGGTGGGATGGTAAAACCTGGCATGGATTCCTCCCAGGGTTAATGTATGGGTGGGATGGTAAAACCTGGCATGGATTCCTCCCAGGGGTTAATGTATGGGTGAGATGGTAAAACCTGGCATGGATTCCTCCCAGGGTTAATGTATGGGTGGGATGGTAAAACCTGGCATGGATTCCTCCCAGGGTTCACATACAGTGCAGTATCTGCGGATCAGAATAGAAGAGTGTCCTACTTTTCCTCCGTTGTTGTCTTCGCCCCGCGGTGCTGATTTATCCTCCCGGTTTAAACCAATCACAATCCTTTATTTTGACTTATTATTTCACAGTAATGCAGAATGGGTATTATTATTATGATGATGCAGAATGGATACGGTTTCAAAGGAAACAAGTCGACACAATAACTGTTACTTTGTGGACGACACAATGAAAACCATCAGGGTCCACCTTGTTCAATTCATCAGAACAATTAAAGACCATACAAATATACACTCATATATAAAAAACAGGAAATCATCATATTAACCCATTTTGGACGGGAACCCCTTTTGGTGTTTTAAGCATTATGTTGTACTTTAGCTATTGAAAAATAGCAGATCTACAAGCTCATAGCGCAAGTGCCGCGCTACGAGCTTGTAGATCTGCTATTTTTTTTAAATCGTTAAAAATGTGGCGCAAATCTTTGAATATATATTCTTTCAGAGCGAACGTTTTTAAGCTTTGCTTCTGGGGGGGTCCCTGGAACAACATATTTTCAGATGGGGGTCGGTGGCCAATTACATTTTTGGGGGTCCTTGAAATCCCTGAAATAGAAATTTCTCAAACTATTTTCCCCTGAAAAGGTTTGAGCACCACTGACATAGAAACATGTTTGAGCACCACTGACATAGAAACATGTTTGAGCACCACTGACATAGAAACATGTTTGAGCACCACTGACATAGAAACATGTTTGAGCACCACTGACATAGCAACATGTTTGAGCACCACTGACATAGAAACATGTTTGAGCACCACTGACATAGAAACATGTTTGAGCACCACTGACATAGAAACATGTTTGAGCACCAATGACAGAAACATGAGGGTTTTCAGAAAACTGTCAAGATTTAGACGACATTTAGTAGAATCGTCCTCAGGTCTCAATGGGTTTTAAATGTAATAATGAGTCAGTGATTTTTCATCAATCGTGGAGCTCAACCACATGGCTTTGAAGGGCAGCGGATGTACAAGCTCTCAACATGTAATGCTGCAATGCGTTGTGGGCTTGTAGGTCAGCTATTTTGATAAAACATTATATTTAAAAAAAGAAAAGTTCAAATCCCGGGCCATCAAACAAAGCTTCAAATATCCGTCCGTGTCAGAAGCAACAAGCAAAATACATACTTTAACCATTATTTAAACTTTTATTTAAAAACTGCTTTTTTAGAAAAATCGTGAAAACGTGTGCAAATCTTTGAATATATATCGTTTCACACAGTGGATGTTTTTACCTCATATCTTTGCCTCTGAGGGGTCCCTGGAACATCACATTTTCAGGTGGGGGTCGGCGGCCAAATACAGATAATCTGTGGCGTCCTTGACATGAAATAGTTTGAGGAACACCTGCTATAGAAACTTAGGTGTAAAAAAACAACATGATTTAGAAGACATTTGTAGAATCTGGTCTCAATGGGTGAATGGCTGTGATCAACTATAGAATGGCTCCAGGTGGCAATGCTGAGAATGTCCAGAAGGGGGGGGTGTGGTCGCACGGGGTGGGGAAGGCCTTGGTGTTGTTTTTGGCAGCAGTTTTAGTTTTAGTCATAGTCTCTTGAATAGTTTTCATTTAGTTTTAGTCACATTTTAATCACCTGGAATGTTTTAGTGTTAGTCTAGTTTTAGTCGACAAAATATCATAAGATTTTAGTCGACTAAATCTACAGTTGATTTAGTCGACTAAAATGTATTTTGGCGGGCCTTGATGCCGTCGTAGTGGCTGTTTTTACACTTGCTGAAAATAGCAGATCTACAAGCTCACAACGCGTCGCTCTGCGACACGTTGTGGGCTTGTAGAGCTGCTATTTTCAGCATGCAACCAAGTGTAAAATGACTCATACTGGATCTCTTGTCCACTAGTCCGCTCCTAACATTTTAGTCTAGTTTTTATTTGTTGACGAAATTGTCAGTATATTTAGTCTTAGTTTTAGTCATCATAGCTTAGTTTTCATTTAGTTTACATTTAGTTTTCGTCTGTGGAAAAAGGTAGTCGACGAACATATTTTGTTAGTTTTAGTCGACGAAATCAACACTGTTGGAGAGACTGTTGGAGTCGGCCCTGATGATGGTGGGTCCCATCCCTGGGGGGTCCCATCCCTGGGGGGTCCCATCCCCGGGGGGATGGGACCCCCGCAGTGTCGAGAGTTAAAACATAAGCAGGGTGACGCGTTGGAAATGACCTATTTTTTAATACACTGTCTGTCCTTTGATGTCCACTCCTGTAGCGTGTGGACACTGTCTGTCCTTTGATGTCCACTCCAGTAGCGTCTGGACACTGTCTGTCCTTTCATGTCCAGTAGCGTGTGGACACTGTCTGTCCTTTGATGTCCAGTAGTGTGTGGACACTGTCTGTCCTTTCATGTCCAGTAGTGTGTGGACACTGTCTGTCCTTTAATGTCCAGTAGTGTGTGGACACTGTCTGTCCTTTGATGTCCAGTAGCGTGTGGACACTGTCTGTCCTTTGATGTCCAGTAGCGTGTGGACACTGTCTGTCCTTTGATGTCCAGTAGCGTGTGGACACTGTCTGTCCTTTGATGTCCAGTAGCGTGTGGACACTGTCTGTCCTTTGATGTCCAGTAGCGTGTGGACACTGTCTGTCCTTTGATGTCCAGTAGCGTGTGGACACTGTCTGTCCTTTGATGTCCAGTAGCGTGTGGACACTGTCTGTCCTTTGATGTCCAGTAGCGTGTGGACACTGTCTGTCCTTTCATGTCCAGTAGCGTGTGGACACTGTCTGTCCTTTCATGTCCAGTAGCGTGTGGACACTGTCTGTCCTTTCATGTCCAGTAGCGTGTGGACACTGTCTGTCCTTTCATGTCCAGTAGCGTGTGGACACTGTCTGTCCTTTCATGTCCAGTAGCGTGTGGACACTGTCTGTCCTTTCATGTCCAGTAGCGTGTGGACACTGTCTGTCCTTTCATGTCCAGTAGCGTGTGGACACTGTCTGTCCTTTCATGTCCAGTAGCGTGTGGACACTGTCTGTCCTTTCATGTCCAGTAGCGTGTGGACACTGTCTGTCCTTTGATGTCCAGTAGCGTGTGGACACTGTCTGTCCTTTCATGTCCAGTAGCGTGTGGACACTGTCTGTCCTTTCATGTCCAGTAGCGTGTGGACACTGTCTGTCCTTTCATGTCCAGTAGCGTGTGGACACTGTCTGTCCTTTCATGTCCAGTAGCGTGTGGACACTGTCTGTCCTTTCATGTCCAGTAGCGTGTGGACACTGTCTGTCCTTTCATGTCCAGTAGCGTGTGGACACTGTCTGTCCTTTCATGTCCAGTAGCGTGTGGACACTGTCTGTCCTTTCATGTCCAGTAGCGTGTGGACACTGTCTGTCCTTTCATGTCCAGTAGCGTGTGGACACTGTCTGTCCTTTCATGTCCAGTAGCGTGTGGACACTGTCTGTCCTTTCATGTCCAGTAGCGTGTGGACACTGTCTGTCCTTTCATGTCCAGTAGCGTGTGGACACTGTCTGTCCTTTCATGTCCAGTAGCGTGTGGACACTGTCTGTCCTTTCATGTCCAGTAGCGTGTGGACACTGTCTGTCCTTTCATGTCCAGTAGCGTGTGGACACTGTCTGTCCTTTCATGTCCAGTAGCGTGTGGACACTGTCCGTCCTTTCATGTCCTGTAGCGTGTGGACACTGTCCGTCCTTTCATGTCCAGTAGCGTGTGGACACTGTCCGTCCTTTCATGTCCTGTAGCGTGTGGACACTGTCCGTCCTTTCATGTCCAGTAGCGTGTGGACACTGTCTGTCCTTTCATGTCCAGTAGCGTGTGGACACTGTCTGTCCTTTCATGTCCAGTAGCGTGTGGACACTGTCTGTCCTGTCATGTCCAGTAGCGTGTGGACACTGTCTGTCCTTTCATGTCCAGTAGCGTGTGGACACTGTCTGTCCTGTCATGTCCAGTAGCGTGTGGACACTGTCTGTCCTTTCATGTCCAGTAGCGTGTGGACACTGTCTGTCCTGTCATGTCCAGTAGCGTGTGGACACTGTCTGTCCTTTCATGTCCAGTAGCGTGTGGACACTGTCTGTCCTTTCATGTCCAGTAGCGTGTGGACACTGTCTGTCCTTTCATGTCCAGTAGCGTGTGGACACTGTCTGTCCTTTCATGTCCAGTAGCGTGTGGACACTGTCTGTCCTTTCATGTCCAGTAGCGTGTGGACACTGTCTGTCCTTTCATGTCCAGTAGCGTGTGGACACTGTCTGTCCTTTCATGTCCAGTAGCGTGTGGACACTGTCTGTCCTGTCATGTCCAGTAGCGTGTGGACACTGTCTGTCCTTTCATGTCCAGTAGCGTGTGGACACTGTCTGTCCTTTCATGTCCAGTAGCGTGTGGACACTGTCTGTCCTTTCATGTCCAGTAGCGTGTGGACACTGTCTGTCCTTTCATGTCCAGTAGCGTGTGGACACTGTCTGTCCTTTCATGTCCAGTAGCGTGTGGACACTGTCTGTCCTGTCATGTCCAGTAGCGTGTGGACACTGTCTGTCCTTTCATGTCCAGTAGCGTGTGGACACTGTCTGTCCTTTCATGTCCAGTAGCGTGTGGACACTGTCTGTCCTTTCATGTCCAGTAGCGTGTGGACACTGTCTGTCCTTTCATGTCCAGTAGCGTGTGGACACTGTCTGTCCTTTCATGTCCAGTAGCGTGTGGACACTGTCTGTCCTTTCATGTCCAGTAGCGTGTGGACACTGTCTGTCCTTTCATGTCCAGTAGCGTGTGGACACCAGCAAGGACTCTGCAATGTCACCTGTAACTGCAGCAGCTCTGCAGCATAGAGAGACAGGAGGGACAGACATGCACTCACATAGAGACTGTCTGTCTGTCTGTCTGTCGTCCTGCTACGCTGTCTGTCTGTCTGTCTGTCTGTCTGTCACTTTAGAGTGACACTATATTTCGATTGGGCTGAACGACTGTTTCTCTAAATGTCTACATAATGTATATAATAATACCCATCCAGTACATTATATGTGACTGAGGGACTGCCATTGGATTTGTTTTGAATTTTTGTTTTTTTTCATGTCATGTGAAAGCAGGGAATCATAGCTTCAAATTGACATATTGGTTGTTCAGTTTGACCCAGCAGATCAAGCACTCAGTGCCGCGCTACGAGCTTGTAGGTCTGCTATTTTTGAAAGATCGTGAATATGTGGCGCAAATCTTTGAATATATAATCTTTCAGATCGAACGTTTTTAACTCAAATCTTTGCTTCTGTGGGGAGGGGTCCCTGGTCCCGGTTCTGTATACAGTGTACAGTATGATAGGATGGTTCTACAGTGTACAGTATGATAGGATGGTTCTGTATACAGTGTACAGTATGATAGGATGGTTCTGTATACAGTGTACAGTATGATAGGATGGTTCTGTACACAGTGTACAGTATGATAGGATGGTTCTGTATACAGTGTACAGTATGATAGGATGGTTCTGTATACAGTGTACAGTATGATAGGATGGTTCTGTACACAGTGTACAGTATGATAGGATGGTTCTGTACACAGTGTACAGTATGATAGGATGGTTCTGTATACATTGTACAGTATGATAGGATGGTTCTGTACACAGTGTACAGTATGATAGGATGGTTCTGTATACAGTGTACAGTATGATAGGATGGTTCTGTATACAGACAGACTGAAGACAAATATCCTTCAGGACAATAAAGATTATAATATTATATGTTCATGACGGAAGTTCACCCGTTTTCAACCTATCTTCATATAATTGGTGCTCAACTTAATGCTCATGATAATGAAATGGAACAACCTTCACTGCTCACTCACTGCAGAACCCATCCTCCGTGAGGACCAATTATATGCAGACAGGGTGAAAACATGAAGTGGTGAAGTGGTCCTTTAACTGGAGCACGGAGAATATGTCTGTGTGTCGTACATGAGATATCTCTCTCTCTCTCTGTCTCTGTCTCTGTCTCTGTCTCTGTCTCTCTCTCTGTCTCTGTCTCTGTCTCTGTCTCTGTCTCTGCCTCTCTCTGTCTCTCTCTCTCTCTCTGTCTCTCTCTCTCTCACTCTCTCTCTCTGTCTCTGTCTGTCTCTGTCTCTGTCTCTCTCTCTCTGCCTCTCTCTCTCTCTCTGTCTCTCTCTCTGTCTCTGTCTCTGTCTCTGTCTCTGTCTCTGCCTCTCTCTCTCTCTCTCTCTCTCTCTCTCTCTCTATTCTGTCTCTCTCTCTCCCTCCCTCCCCTCCCCCTCCCCCCCCTCCCTCCCCCTCCAGTATATTGAGGAGTCATTATGTAACTGTTGGTTGTCATTGAGGGCTGACCTTGCAGTAAATTCACCCTGTTTATTTTGGTGTGTTTGTGTTTTCATAACTTTTAGACATGTAGGTACACCGTAACACCACAGTGTGGCGCTGCCGACACCGTCACCGTATCGGTAGAATCTGGTCTCAGGTCTCGATGTGAAGATCTTGTTTTTTTTTCTCCTAAAGTTTGGAGCGTTGCTATGGACGACGTGATTGGCTCGTGCTGCTCTCTTCCTGCCGTGGCTCGGCCTATTGTATTTGAGGAAAGGTCATGCGAAGGCCAGCCTCTACCAAGTAGCCAGTGTAGGGGTGTCCAGTAAGGACTGGACCGTACCATTTACAATCTATTAGAATCAGGACCGTACCATTTACAATCTGTTAGAATCAGGACCGTACCATTTACAATCTGTTAGAATCAGGACCGTACCATTTACAATCTGTTAGAATCAGGACCGTACCATTTACAATCTGTTAGAATCACGACTGTAGCCCAGGCGGTGGCGTAACCGTCTGGGCACCCGACTGGTAATCCAGTCGCAGTGTGCCGCGGGTTCGACTCCCGAGCCCGACACAGCCTTTACTGCATGTCTTCCCCCATCTCTCTCCCGTTTCCTGTCAGCCTACTGTCTGTCCCTTCAAAAACCAATAAAAGGCGTAAGCCGCAAAACAATATCTTAAAAAAAAAAAAAAAAAAAGAATCACGACTGTACTATTTACAATCTATTAGAATCAGGACCGTACCATTTACAATCTGTTAGAATCAGGACTGTACCATTTACAACCTGTTAGAATCAGGACCGTACCATTTACAATCTGTTAGAATCAGGACCGTACCATTTACAATCTGTTAGAATCAGGACCGTACCATTTACAATCTGTTAGAATCAGGACCGTACCATTTACAATCTATTAGAATCAGGACTGTACCATTTACAACCTATTAGAATCAGGACCGTACCATTTACAATCTGTTAGAATCAGGACCGTACCATTTACAATCTGTTAGAATCAGGACTGTACCATTTACAATCTATTCGAATCAGGACTGTACCATTTACAACCTATTAGAATCAGGACTGTAGTAAGTAGCCTTGCCGAGCCATGAGGCCCATAGGGCAGGAGCCTATCTCCTGTTTCTGTAGCGTGAGGCAGCTTGATGTACAAGTAGTACACCCCCTGGACATGACGCTAGTATGTCGCAGGGACTTACCCCCAATCCAACCCTTGATGCTGAGTGTCAATCAGGGAGGCATTGGGTCCCATTTTTCTTTGGGTCTTTGGTATGACCCGGCCAGGGATTGAACCCCAACCTCCCAGTCTCAGGGCGGACACTCTAACCACAAGGCCACTGAGCTGGAATCATTATTTCACTCATGATCAGAGCTTCCGTTGCTCCAGACTGTCTGACAGAAGCATTTATATTTTACTCATGATCAGAGCTTCCGTTGCTCCAGACTGTCTGACAGAAGCATTTATATTTTACTCATGATCAGAGCTTCCGTTGCTCCAGACTGTACGACGGAAGCATTTATATTTCACTCATGATCAGAGCTTCCGTTGCTCCAGACTGTATGACGGAAGCATTTAAATTTTACTCATGATCAGAGCTTCCGTTGCTCCAGACTGTCTGACAGAAGCATTTATATTTTACTCATGATCAGAGCTTCCGTTGCTCCAGACTGTACGACGGAAGCATTTATATTTTACTCATGATCAGAGCTTTCGTTGCTGCAGACTGTACGACGGAAGCATTTATATTTCACTCATGATCAGAGCTTCCGTTGCTCCAGACTGTACGACGGAAGCATTTATATTTCACTCATGATCAGAGCTTCCGTTGCTCCAGACTGTACGACGGAAGCATTTATATTTCACTCATGATCAGAGCTTCCGTTGCTCCAGACTGTATGACGGAAGCATTTATATTTTACTCATGATCAGAGCTTCCGTTGCTCCAGACTGTATGACGGAAGCATTTATATTTCACTCATGATCAGAGCTTCCATGCGAGCGAGGCGTGGCGAGAGACAGTCTGGCAACGTGAGACTACCATCTGCATGAAGTCTAAACCATGATGATGTCACTTCCTGTGCATTCTCATCTGCATAAAGTCTAAACGATGATGATGTCACTTCCTGTGCATTCTCATCTGCATAAAGTCTAAACGATGATGATGTCACTTCCTGTGCATTCTCAGCTGCAGAACCAGCAACAGGAAGAGCCTTATAGGGAGTGGCCAGCCGTCTTCACTGCCCCGCCCCCACAGCCCTCTGTCGTCACTGACCGGTGAGAGACACACACACACACACACACACGTGCACACACACACACGTGCACGCACGCACGCACGCACGCACGCACGCACGCACGCACGCACGCACGCACGCACGCACGCACGCACACACACACACACACCCCTCTGTCGTCACTGACAGGTGAGACGCATGCACACGCACACACACACATACACACACACACACAGTGTCACACACTCACACACACCCCTCTGTCACCACTGACAGGTGAGACACACGCGCGCGCACACACACACACACACACACACACACACACACACACACACACAGGTTTTTTTTAAAGTCTTCTAAATCATGACAGTTTTCTGAAAAACCTCGTGTTTCTATGTCAGTGGTTCTCAAACAATTCCATGTCAAGGATGTATTTGGCCGCCGACCACCATCTGAAAATATGTAGTTCCAGGGACCCCCCAGGGACCCCCCCCCCCCCCCCCCCCCCAAAAGTTAAAAACGTTCACTGGGAAAGAATATTCAAAGATTTGCGCCACATTTTCCTGATTTTTCAAAAATAGCAGATCTACAAGCTCAGAGCGCGGCACTCTGTGCCGTGCTCTGAGCTTGTAGATCTGCTATTTTTCAACAGCTAAAGTTTAAAATAAAGGCTAAAGTGGTTTAAAAGCTACGAGGTGAGACAGATGCGTCCGCAGGTCTAAATGGGTTATTCGGCTACCTGTTTTTGATTGATTGATTGATTGATTGATTGATTGAAATATTTATTAACAGTTTGCAGAATTACAGTAGCCTACATTTCAAGCACAACTCAATTCAAAGACTGTTAACTGTGAGTGGACGACGCCATAAATAAACAGGGGTTTTCAACAGGTGGTCCGTGGACCACTGGTGGTCCGTGAAGGTATTGCATGTGGTCCCTGACCATGCATTTAGTAAATGTAGGAAAGGGAAGATTTGTATTTTAATTTATTGTATTGACCACAAGTTGAGAAACAATGCAGTAAATGGCGTGGTGACATAATGATGACGCTCGGTCGATGTTGTCAGTTACTGGGAAGTCAGACTTCAAGAACTTCCACAGAAAAGGGAGTTAGAATCTCATTATAAGGAAAAGTGTCTGCATGCTCGCTCATACATACAGTAAGTTACATTGAACAGTAACATGATTTTAATATGGAAGGTTAATTCTCCCCCCACACCACGCCCATATCCCCCCTCCCAACACCACAACAGGTTGATTCTCAGTCAGGGTGGTGGTCCCTGGTTCATAATCAGTTGAAAAGCCCTGCCATAAAGCATTACACTTGTTTACAAGAGGGTCCACAGGAATTCATCATAAAGGAGGGAAAAAAGGGAAAAGAAACATATACAGTGAGGGGAACGGGGGGGGTGATGGGGGGGCAGACCTTCGTACATGTTGTTGTCATGCATGCCCTGGGTCTTGTATATCTGTTGTCCTCAGTGGGTCTTGTATATCTGCTGTCCTCTCAGTGGGTCTTGTATATCTGCTGTCCTCAGTGGGTCTTGTATATCTGCTGTCCTCAGTAGGTCTTGTATATCTGCTGTCCTCAGTAGGTCTTGTATATCTGCTGTCCTCAGTGGGTCTTGTATATCTGCTGTCCTCTCAGTGGGTCTTGTATATCTGCTGTCCTCAGTAGGTCTTGTATATCTGCTGTCCTCAGTAGGTCTTGTATATCTGCTGTCCTCAGTAGGTCTTGTATATCTGCTGTCCTCAGTAGGTCTTGTATATCTGCTGTCCTCAGTAGGTCTTGTATATCTGCTGTCCTCAGTGGGTCTTGTATATCTGCTGTCCTCAGTAGGTCTTGTATATCTGCTGTCCTCAGTAGGTCTTGTATATCTGCTGTCCTCTCAGTGGGTCTTGTATATCTGCTGTCCTCTCAGTGGGTCTTGTATATCTGCTGTCCTCAGTAGGTCTTGTATATCTGCTGTCCTCTCAGTGGGTCTTGTATATCTGCTGTCCTCAGTAGGTCTTGTATATCTGCTGTCCTCTCAGTAGGTCTTGTATATCTGCTGTCCTCAGTGGGTCTTGTATATCTGCTGTCCTCAGTAGGTCTTGTATATCTGCTGTCCTCAGTAGGTCTTGTATATCTGCTGTCCTCTCAGTGGGTCTTGTATATCTGCTGTCCTCAGTGGGTCTTGTATATCTGCTGTCCTCAGTGGGTCTTGTATATCTGCTGTCCTCAGTAGGTCTTGTATATCTGCTGTCCTCAGTAGGTCTTGTATATCTGCTGTCCTCTCAGTGGGTCTTGTATATCTGCTGTCCTCAGTGGGTCTTGTATATCTGCTGTCCTCAGTGGGTCTTGTATATCTGCTGTCCTCAGTGGGTCTTGTATATCTGCTGTCCTCAGTGGGTCTTGTATATCTGCTGTCCTCAGTGGGTCTTGTATATCTGTTGTCTCCAGTGGGTCTTGTATATCTGCTGTCTCCAGTGGGTCTTGTATATCTGCTGTCCTCAGTAGGTCTTGTATATCTGTTGTCTCCAGTGGGTCTTGTATATCTGCTGTCTCCAGTGGGTCTTGTATATCTGCTGTCCTCAGTGGGTCTTGTATATCTGCTGTCCTCAGTGGGTCTTGTATATCTGCTGTCCTCAGTGGGTCTTGTATATCTGCTGTCCTCTCAGTGGGTCTTGTATATCTGCTGTCCTCAGTAGGTCTTGTATATCTGCTGTCCTCTCAGTAGGTCTTGTATATCTGCTGTCCTCAGTAGGTCTTGTATATCTGCTGTCCTCAGTAGGTCTTGTATATCTGCTGTCCTCAGTAGGTCTTGTATATCTGCTGTCCTCTCAGTGGGTCTTGTATATCTGCTGTCCTCAGTGGGTCTTGTATATCTGCTGTCCTCAGTGGGTCTTGTATATCTGTTGTCCTCAGTAGGTCTTGTATATCTGCTGTCCTCAGTAGGTCTTGTATATCTGCTGTCCTCAGTAGGTCTTGTATATCTGCTGTCCTCTCAGTGGGTCTTGTATATCTGCTGTCCTCAGTGGGTCTTGTATATCTGCTGTCCTCAGTGGGTCTTGTATATCTGCTGTCCTCTCAGTAGGTCTTGTATATCTGCTGTCCTCAGTGGGTCTTGTATATCTGCTGTCCTCAGTGGGTCTTGTATATCTGCTGTCCTCAGTAGGTCTTGTATATCTGCTGTCCTCAGTGGGTCTTGTATATCTGCTGTCCTCAGTGGGTCTTGTATATCTGCTGTCCTCAGTGGGTCTTGTATATCTGTTGTCTCCAGTGGGTCTTGTATATCTGCTGTCTTCAGTAGGTCTTGTATATCTGCTGTCTTCAGTAGGTCTTGTATATCTGCTGTCCTCAGTAGGTCTTGTATATCTGCTGTCCTCTCAGTGGGTCTTGTATATCTGCTGTCCTCTCAGTGGGTCTTGTATATCTGCTGTCCTCAGTGGGTCTTGTATATCTGCTGTCCTCAGTGGGTCTTGTATATCTGCTGTCCTCAGTGGGTCTTGTATATCTGCTGTCCTCTCAGTGGGTCTTGTATATCTGCTGTCCTCAGTGGGTCTTGTATATCTGCTGTCTCCAGTAGGTCTTGTATATCTGCTGTCCTCTCAGTGGGTCTTGTATATCTACTGTCCTCAGTAGGTCTTGTATATCTGTTGTCTTCAGTGGGTCTTGTATATCTGCTGTCCTCAGTGGGTCTTGTATATCTGCTGTCCTCAGTGGGTCTTGTATATCTACTGTCTCCAGTGGGTCTTGTATATCTACTGTCTCCAGTGGGTCTTGTATATCTACTGTCTTCAGTGGGTCTTGTATATCTGTTGTCTCCAGTGGGTCTTGTATATCTGCTGTCCTCAGTGGGTCTTGTATATCTGCTGTCCTCAGTGGGTCTTGTATATCTGCTGTCCTCAGTGGGTCTTGTATATCTGCTGTCCTCAGTGGGTCTTGTATATCTGCTGTCCTCAGTAGGTCTTGTATATCTGCTGTCCTCAGTGGGTCTTGTATATCTGTTGTCTCCAGTGGGTCTTGTATATCTGCTGTCCTCAGTTGGTCTTGTATATCTGTTGTCCTCAGTGGGTCTTGTATATCTGTTGTCCTCAGTGGGTCTTGTATATCTGCTGTCCTCAGTAGGTCTTGTATATCTGCTGTCCTCAGTGGGTCTTGTATATCTGCTGTCCTCAGTGGGTCTTGTATATCTGCTGTCCTCAGTAGGTCTTGTATATCTGCTGTCCTCAGTTGGTCTTGTATATCTGCTGTCCTCAGTGGGTCTTGTATATCTGCTGTCCTCAGTAGGTCTTGTATATCTGCTGTCCTCTCAGTAGGTCTTGTATATCTGCTGTCCTCAGTGGGTCTTGTATATCTGCTGTCCTCAGTGGGTCTTGTATATCTGCTGTCCTCAGTGGGTATTGTATATCTGCTGTCCTCAGTGGGTCTTGTATATCTGCTGTCTCCAGTGGGTCTTGTATATCTGCTGTCCTCAGTGGGTCTTGTATATCTGCTGTCCTCAGTGGGTCTTGTATATCTGCTGTCCTCAGTGGGTCTTCTATATCTGTTGTCTCCAGTGGGTCTTGTATATCTGCTGTCCTCAGTGGGTCTTGTATATCTGCTGTCCTCTCAGTAGGTCTTGTATATCTGCTGTCTTCAGTGGGTCTTGTATATCTGCTGTCCTCAGTGGGTCTTGTATATCTGTTGTCTCCAGTGGGTCTTGTATATCTGCTGTCCTCAGTGGGTCTTGTATATCTGCTGTCCTCAGTAGGTCTTGTATATCTGCTGTCCTCAGTGGGTCTTGTATATCTGCTGTCCTCAGTGGGTCTTGTATATCTGCTGTCCTCAGTAGGTCTTGTATATCTGCTGTCCTCAGTGGGTCTTGTATATCTGCTGTCTTCAGTGGGTCTTGTATATCTGCTGTCCTCAGTGGGTCTTGTATATCTGCTGTCCTCAGTGGGTCTTGTATATCTGCTGTCCTCAGTGGGTCTTGTATATCTGCTGTCTTCAGTGGGTCTTGTATATCTGCTGTCCTCAGTGGGTCTTGTATATCTGCTGTCCTCAGTGGGTCTTGTATATCTGCTGTCCTCAGTGGGTCTTGTATATCTGCTGTCCTCAGTGGGTCTTGTATATCTGCTGTCCTCAGTGGGTCTTGTATATCTGTTGTCTCCAGTGGGTCTTGTATATCTGCTGTCCTCAGTGGGTCTTGTATATCTGCTGTCCTCAGTAGGTCTTGTATATCTGCTGTCTTCAGTGGGTCTTGTATATCTGCTGTCCTCAGTGGGTCTTGTATATCTGCTGTCCTCAGTGGGTCTTGTATATCTGCTGTCCTCAGTGGGTCTTGTATATCTGCTGTCCTCAGTAGGTCTTGTATATCTGCTGTCCTCAGTGGGTCTTGTATATCTGCTGTCCTCAGTGGGTCTTGTATATCTGTTGTCTCCAGTGGGTCTTGTATATCTGCTGTCCTCAGTAGGTCTTGTATATCTGCTGTCCTCAGTGGGTCTTGTATATCTGCTGTCCTCAGTAGGTCTTGTATATCTGCTGTCCTCTCAGTGGGTCTTGTATATCTGCTGTCCTCAGTGGGTCTTGTATATCTGCTGTCCTCAGTGGGTCTTGTATATCTGCTGTCCTCAGTAGGTCTTGTATATCTGCTGTCCTCTTAGTGGGTCTTGTATATCTGCTGTCCTCAGTGGGTCTTGTATATCTGCTGTCCTCAGTAGGTCTTGTATATCTGCTGTCCTCAGTGGGTCTTGTATATCTGCTGTCCTCTCAGTGGGTCTTGTATATCTGCTGTCCTCAGTGGGTCTTGTATATCTGCTGTCCTCAGTAGGTCTTGTATATCTGCTGTCCTCTTAGTGGGTCTTGTATATCTGCTGTCTTCAGTGGGTCTTGTATATCTGCTGTCCTCAGTGGGTCTTGTATATCTGCTGTCCTCAGTGGGTCTTGTATATCTGCTGTCCTCAGTGGGTCTTGTATATCTGCTGTCCTCTCAGTGGGTCTTGTATATCTGCTGTCCTCAGTGGGTCTTGTATATCTACTGTCCTCAGTGGGTCTTGTATATCTGCTGTCCTCAGTGGGTCTTGTATATCTACTGTCCTCAGTAGGTCTTGTATATCTGCTGTCCTCAGTGGGTCTTGTATATCTACTGTCCTCAGTGGGTCTTGTATATCTGCTGTCCTCAGTGGGTCTTGTATATCTACTGTCCTCAGTAGGTCTTGTATATCTGCTGTCCTCAGTAGGTCTTGTATATCTGCTGTCCTCAGTGGGTCTTGTATATCTGCTGTCCTCAGTAGGTCTTGTATATCTGCTGTCCTCAGTAGGTCTTGTATATCTGCTGTCCTCAGTGGGTCTTGTATATCTGCTGTCCTCAGTGGGTCTTGTATATCTGCTGTCCTCAGTGGGTCTTGTATATCTGCTGTCCTCAGTGGGTCTTGTATATCTGCTGTCCTCAGTGGGTCTTGTATATCTGCTGTCCTCAGTGGGTCTTGTATATCTGTTGTCTTCAGTGGGTCTTGTATATCTGTTGTCTCCAGTGGGTCTTGTATATCTGCTGTCCTCAGTAGGTCTTGTATATCTGCTGTCCTCAGTGGGTCTTGTATATCTGCTGTCCTCAGTGGGTCTTGTATATCTGCTGTCCTCTCAGTGGGTCTTGTATATCTGCTGTCCTCAGTGGGTCTTGTATATCTGCTGTCCTCAGTAGGTCTTGTATATCTGCTGTCCTCAGTAGGTCTTGTATATCTGCTGTCCTCAGTGGGTCTTGTATATCTGCTGTCCTCAGTGGGTCTTGTATATCTGCTGTCCTCAGTGGGTCTTGTATATCTGCTGTCCTCAGTGGGTCTTGTATATCTGCTGTCCTCAGTGGGTCTTGTATATCTGCTGTCCTCAGTGGGTCTTGTATATCTGCTGTCCTCAGTGGGTCTTGTATATCTGCTGTCCTCAGTGGGTCTTGTATATCTGCTTTCCTCAGTGGGTCTTGTATATCTGCTGTCCTCAGTAGGTCTTGTATATCTGCTGTCCTCAGTGGGTCTTGTATATGTTGTCTCCAGTGGGTCTTGTATATCTGTTGTCCTCAGTGGGTCTTGTATATCTGCTGTCCTCAGTGGGTCTTGTATATCTGCTGTCCTCAGTGGGTCTTGTATATCTGCTGTCCTCAGTGGGTCTTGTATATCTGCTGTCCTCAGTGGGTCTTGTATATCTGTTGTCTCCAGTTGGTCTTGTATATCTGCTGTCCTCAGTGGGTCTTGTATATCTGCTGTCCTCAGTGGGTCTTGTATATCTGCTGTCCTCAGTGGGTCTTGTATATCTGCTGTCTCCAGTAGGTCTTGTATATCTGCTGTCCTCTCAGTGGGTCTTGTATATCTACTGTCCTCAGTAGGTCTTGTATATCTGTTGTCTTCAGTGGGTCTTGTATATCTGCTGTCCTCAGTGGGTCTTGTATATCTGCTGTCCTCAGTGGGTCTTGTATATCTACTGTCTCCAGTGGGTCTTGTATATCTACTGTCTCCAGTGGGTCTTGTATATCTACTGTCTTCAGTGGGTCTTGTATATCTGTTGTCTCCAGTGGGTCTTGTATATCTGCTGTCCTCAGTGGGTCTTGTATATCTGCTGTCCTCAGTGGGTCTTGTATATCTGCTGTCCTCAGTGGGTCTTGTATATCTGCTGTCCTCAGTGGGTCTTGTATATCTGCTGTCCTCAGTAGGTCTTGTATATCTGCTGTCCTCAGTGGGTCTTGTATATCTGTTGTCTCCAGTGGGTCTTGTATATCTGCTGTCCTCAGTTGGTCTTGTATATCTGTTGTCCTCAGTGGGTCTTGTATATCTGTTGTCCTCAGTGGGTCTTGTATATCTGCTGTCCTCAGTAGGTCTTGTATATCTGCTGTCCTCAGTGGGTCTTGTATATCTGCTGTCCTCAGTGGGTCTTGTATATCTGCTGTCCTCAGTAGGTCTTGTATATCTGCTGTCCTCAGTTGGTCTTGTATATCTGCTGTCCTCAGTGGGTCTTGTATATCTGCTGTCCTCAGTAGGTCTTGTATATCTGCTGTCCTCTCAGTAGGTCTTGTATATCTGCTGTCCTCAGTGGGTCTTGTATATCTGCTGTCCTCAGTGGGTCTTGTATATCTGCTGTCCTCAGTGGGTATTGTATATCTGCTGTCCTCAGTGGGTCTTGTATATCTGCTGTCTCCAGTGGGTCTTGTATATCTGCTGTCCTCAGTGGGTCTTGTATATCTGCTGTCCTCAGTGGGTCTTGTATATCTGCTGTCCTCAGTGGGTCTTCTATATCTGTTGTCTCCAGTGGGTCTTGTATATCTGCTGTCCTCAGTGGGTCTTGTATATCTGCTGTCCTCTCAGTAGGTCTTGTATATCTGCTGTCTTCAGTGGGTCTTGTATATCTGCTGTCCTCAGTGGGTCTTGTATATCTGTTGTCTCCAGTGGGTCTTGTATATCTGCTGTCCTCAGTGGGTCTTGTATATCTGCTGTCCTCAGTAGGTCTTGTATATCTGCTGTCCTCAGTGGGTCTTGTATATCTGCTGTCCTCAGTGGGTCTTGTATATCTGCTGTCCTCAGTAGGTCTTGTATATCTGCTGTCCTCAGTGGGTCTTGTATATCTGCTGTCCTCAGTGGGTCTTGTATATCTACTGTCTCCAGTGGGTCTTGTATATCTACTGTCTCCAGTGGGTCTTGTATATCTACTGTCTTCAGTGGGTCTTGTATATCTGTTGTCTCCAGTGGGTCTTGTATATCTGCTGTCCTCAGTGGGTCTTGTATATCTGCTGTCCTCAGTGGGTCTTGTATATCTGCTGTCCTCAGTGGGTCTTGTATATCTGCTGTCCTCAGTGGGTCTTGTATATCTGCTGTCCTCAGTAGGTCTTGTATATCTGCTGTCCTCAGTGGGTCTTGTATATCTGTTGTCTCCAGTGGGTCTTGTATATCTGCTGTCCTCAGTTGGTCTTGTATATCTGTTGTCCTCAGTGGGTCTTGTATATCTGTTGTCCTCAGTGGGTCTTGTATATCTGCTGTCCTCAGTAGGTCTTGTATATCTGCTGTCCTCAGTGGGTCTTGTATATCTGCTGTCCTCAGTGGGTCTTGTATATCTGCTGTCCTCAGTAGGTCTTGTATATCTGCTGTCCTCAGTTGGTCTTGTATATCTGCTGTCCTCAGTGGGTCTTGTATATCTGCTGTCCTCAGTAGGTCTTGTATATCTGCTGTCCTCTCAGTAGGTCTTGTATATCTGCTGTCCTCAGTGGGTCTTGTATATCTGCTGTCCTCAGTGGGTCTTGTATATCTGCTGTCCTCAGTGGGTATTGTATATCTGCTGTCCTCAGTGGGTCTTGTATATCTGCTGTCTCCAGTGGGTCTTGTATATCTGCTGTCCTCAGTGGGTCTTGTATATCTGCTGTCCTCAGTGGGTCTTGTATATCTGCTGTCCTCAGTGGGTCTTCTATATCTGTTGTCTCCAGTGGGTCTTGTATATCTGCTGTCCTCAGTGGGTCTTGTATATCTGCTGTCCTCTCAGTAGGTCTTGTATATCTGCTGTCTTCAGTGGGTCTTGTATATCTGCTGTCCTCAGTGGGTCTTGTATATCTGTTGTCTCCAGTGGGTCTTGTATATCTGCTGTCCTCAGTGGGTCTTGTATATCTGCTGTCCTCAGTAGGTCTTGTATATCTGCTGTCCTCAGTGGGTCTTGTATATCTGCTGTCCTCAGTGGGTCTTGTATATCTGCTGTCCTCAGTAGGTCTTGTATATCTGCTGTCCTCAGTGGGTCTTGTATATCTGCTGTCTTCAGTGGGTCTTGTATATCTGCTGTCCTCAGTGGGTCTTGTATATCTGCTGTCCTCAGTGGGTCTTGTATATCTGCTGTCCTCAGTGGGTCTTGTATATCTGCTGTCTTCAGTGGGTCTTGTATATCTGCTGTCCTCTCAGTGGGTCTTGTATATCTGCTGTCCTCAGTGGGTCTTGTATATCTGCTGTCCTCAGTGGGTCTTGTATATCTGCTGTCCTCAGTGGGTCTTGTATATCTGCTGTCCTCAGTGGGTCTTGTATATCTGTTGTCTCCAGTGGGTCTTGTATATCTGCTGTCCTCAGTGGGTCTTGTATATCTGCTGTCCTCAGTAGGTCTTGTATATCTGCTGTCTTCAGTGGGTCTTGTATATCTGCTGTCCTCAGTGGGTCTTGTATATCTGCTGTCCTCAGTGGGTCTTGTATATCTGCTGTCCTCAGTGGGTCTTGTATATCTGCTGTCCTCAGTAGGTCTTGTATATCTGCTGTCCTCAGTGGGTCTTGTATATCTGCTGTCCTCAGTGGGTCTTGTATATCTGTTGTCTCCAGTGGGTCTTGTATATCTGCTGTCCTCAGTAGGTCTTGTATATCTGCTGTCCTCAGTGGGTCTTGTATATCTGCTGTCCTCAGTAGGTCTTGTATATCTGCTGTCCTCTCAGTGGGTCTTGTATATCTGCTGTCCTCAGTGGGTCTTGTATATCTGCTGTCCTCAGTGGGTCTTGTATATCTGCTGTCCTCAGTAGGTCTTGTATATCTGCTGTCCTCTTAGTGGGTCTTGTATATCTGCTGTCCTCAGTGGGTCTTGTATATCTGCTGTCCTCAGTAGGTCTTGTATATCTGCTGTCCTCAGTGGGTCTTGTATATCTGCTGTCCTCTCAGTGGGTCTTGTATATCTGCTGTCCTCAGTGGGTCTTGTATATCTGCTGTCCTCAGTAGGTCTTGTATATCTGCTGTCCTCTTAGTGGGTCTTGTATATCTGCTGTCTTCAGTGGGTCTTGTATATCTGCTGTCCTCAGTGGGTCTTGTATATCTGCTGTCCTCAGTGGGTCTTGTATATCTGCTGTCCTCAGTGGGTCTTGTATATCTGCTGTCCTCTCAGTGGGTCTTGTATATCTGCTGTCCTCAGTGGGTCTTGTATATCTACTGTCCTCAGTGGGTCTTGTATATCTGCTGTCCTCAGTGGGTCTTGTATATCTACTGTCCTCAGTAGGTCTTGTATATCTGCTGTCCTCAGTGGGTCTTGTATATCTACTGTCCTCAGTGGGTCTTGTATATCTGCTGTCCTCAGTGGGTCTTGTATATCTACTGTCCTCAGTAGGTCTTGTATATCTGCTGTCCTCAGTAGGTCTTGTATATCTGCTGTCCTCAGTGGGTCTTGTATATCTGCTGTCCTCAGTAGGTCTTGTATATCTGCTGTCCTCAGTAGGTCTTGTATATCTGCTGTCCTCAGTGGGTCTTGTATATCTGCTGTCCTCAGTGGGTCTTGTATATCTGCTGTCCTCAGTGGGTCTTGTATATCTGCTGTCCTCAGTGGGTCTTGTATATCTGCTGTCCTCAGTGGGTCTTGTATATCTGCTGTCCTCAGTGGGTCTTGTATATCTGTTGTCTTCAGTGGGTCTTGTATATCTGTTGTCTCCAGTGGGTCTTGTATATCTGCTGTCCTCAGTAGGTCTTGTATATCTGCTGTCCTCAGTGGGTCTTGTATATCTGCTGTCCTCAGTGGGTCTTGTATATCTGCTGTCCTCTCAGTGGGTCTTGTATATCTGCTGTCCTCAGTGGGTCTTGTATATCTGCTGTCCTCAGTAGGTCTTGTATATCTGCTGTCCTCAGTAGGTCTTGTATATCTGCTGTCCTCAGTGGGTCTTGTATATCTGCTGTCCTCAGTGGGTCTTGTATATCTGCTGTCCTCAGTGGGTCTTGTATATCTGCTGTCCTCAGTGGGTCTTGTATATCTGCTGTCCTCAGTGGGTCTTGTATATCTGCTGTCCTCAGTGGGTCTTGTATATCTGCTGTCCTCAGTGGGTCTTGTATATCTGCTGTCCTCAGTGGGTCTTGTATATCTGCTTTCCTCAGTGGGTCTTGTATATCTGCTGTCCTCAGTAGGTCTTGTATATCTGCTGTCCTCAGTGGGTCTTGTATATGTTGTCTCCAGTGGGTCTTGTATATCTGTTGTCCTCAGTGGGTCTTGTATATCTGCTGTCCTCAGTGGGTCTTGTATATCTGCTGTCCTCAGTGGGTCTTGTATATCTGCTGTCCTCAGTGGGTCTTGTATATCTGCTGTCCTCAGTGGGTCTTGTATATCTGTTGTCTCCAGTTGGTCTTGTATATCTGCTGTCCTCAGTGGGTCTTGTATATCTGCTGTCCTCAGTGGGTCTTGTATATCTGCTGTCTCCAGTGGGTCTTGTATATCTGCTGTCCTCAGTAGGTCTTGTATATCTGCTGTCCTCAGTGGGTCTTGTATATCTGTTGTCTCCAGTGGGTCTTGTATATCTGCTGTCCTCAGTGGGTCTTGTATATCTGCTGTCCTCTCAGTAGGTCTTGTATATCTGCTGTCCTCAGTGGGTCTTGTATATCTGTTGTCCTCTCAGTGGGTCTTGTATATCTGCTGTCCTCAGTGGGTCTTGTATATCTGCTGTCCTCAGTGGGTCTTGTATATCTGCTGTCCTCTCAGTGGGTCTTGTATATCTGCTGTCCTCAGTGGGTCTTGTATATCTGCTGTCCTCTCAGTGGGTCTTGTATATCTGCTGTCCTCAGTGGGTCTTGTATATCTGCTGTCCTCTCAGTGGGTCTTGTATATCTGCTGTCCTCAGTGGGTCTTGTATATCTGCTGTCCTCAGTGGGTCTTGTATATCTGCTGTCCTCAGTGGGTCTTGTATATCTGCTGTCCTCAGTGGGTCTTGTATATCTGTTGTCTCCAGTGGGTCTTGTATATCTGCTGTCCTCAGTGGGTCTTGTATATCTGCTGTCCTCAGTGGGTCTTGTATATCTGCTGTCCTCAGTAGGTCTTGTATATCTGCTGTCCTCAGTGGGTCTTGTATATCTGCTGTCCTCAGTGGGTCTTGTATATCTGCTGTCCTCTCAGTAGGTCTTGTATATCTGTTGTCTCCAGTGGGTCTTGTATATCTGCTGTCCTCAGTGGGTCTTGTATATCTGCTGTCCTCAGTGGGTCTTGTATATCTGCTGTCCTCTCAGTAGGTCTTGTATATCTGCTGTCCTCAGTGGGTCTTGTATATCTGCTGTCCTCTCAGTAGGTCTTGTATATCTGCTGTCCTCAGTGGGTCTTGTATATCTGTCCTCAGTGGGTCTTGTATATCTGTCCTCAGTGGGTCTTGTATATCTGCTGTCCTCAGTTGGTCTTGTATATCTGCTGTCCTCAGTGGGTCTTGTATATCTGCTGTCCTCTCAGTAGGTCTTGTATATCTGCTGTCCTCAGTGGGTCTTGTATATCTGTCCTCAGTGGGTCTTGTATATCTGCTGTCCTCAGTTGGTCTTGTATATCTGCTGTCCTCAGTGGGTCTTGTATATCTGCTGTCCTCTCAGTAGGTCTTGTATATCTGCTGTCCTCAGTGGGTCTTGTATATCTGTCCTCAGTGGGTCTTGTATATCTGCTGTCCTCAGTGGGTCTTGTATATCTGCTGTCCTCAGTGGGTCTTGTATATCTGCTGTCCTCAGTGCGCGACACCCGGCGCTCAGCGAGGTACAACCGAGGTATTATTAAAGGTAGCAAGGGTCAGCGATTGTTTTTGGGGAGGAAGTGTGGGCCCACGGGGCAGGAAGTGCATGGGGTGGGTGGTGGGGGTTGTTGTTGGGGTCTTTAAGGGCGTTGTTATTGTGCCTCTGTGGTCGTCAGGCAGAACAGCCTCGTACCTCCAACAGGTCAACTTTTTGTGTTGGACTTACGAGGTTTCCATGGCGACAGCGTCGGTTTCCTGGAGGAGTGAGAGCTCCAAGCTGAGCTCAACCAACCAGACCGCTGCTGTTGGTGTGAGGGTTAACTTAAGGTTAGGTGTGTGTGAACGGGTTCAGTCGTGGAGATGGCGTCTGTGTCAGAACAAGGCCTGCTGGGTAATCTGGCTAACGAGTGCGCTCGCCTCTGGGACGACTTAGCGCTGAGGGTCAGACGCAGTGTAGCGGGGAGAGGTAAGACCAATATATATATATATATATATGTTTTTACCAGCTGCTTGCAAAGCATGCATGCAGCTGGTCTCTGCCTTGCTCTGAAACTCGCAACACCGCAAATTGCGAGAGACCGACACCTAGTCGACATTTCGGGTTGCCTAGTCCGCATATTTCCAGTTGCCTAGTCCGCATATTTCAGTTGCTTGCCTGGTTTGGTTTTTGGAGGCTGCTTAGCTTATTTCTGTCACGACAGTTGCCACCACTGGCAACAACCCATAACATCCCATCGCCGGCATGGCTAGTCGAGCAGTTCTGATTGGCTGCCTCGTCTCCAGCCATGTTGCCTCAGAATTCTTTAGGGTCACTAATTTGAGCATAACAGCGGAGCGCAGCTAAAAAGCAGACCCACAGATAATAATAATGCAGCTGGTAATTCATTGATTTAATCAATTGTTTTAAAGGTTCATGTGGTTTTGATTTCACACTGGAGTCAGTCAACATTAACCTGACTCCGCCAGATGGGGCAGCAGAGAGTACACTGGGTTCCCCCCTCCTGCTCCCATCTGGGAACTCTCAGGCAGACTTGATGCTCCGGCCACCAAACGGCCTGGCCAATCAGCGGCAGCTAGAGGCGGGATCAAGGCATACACAGTGCTGCCTTGATCCCGCCTCTAGCTGCCGCTGATTGGCCAGGCCGTTTGGTGGCCGTTCCTCTTCTCCCACCATTTATTACGTCTTTAGAGCTGTTAGGTTTTCAACTGACTGTGAACCAGGGACCACCTGGACTAAGAATCAACCTGGGGACCACCACCTGGACTAAGAATCAACCTGGGGACCACCACCTTGACTAAGAATCAACCTAGGGACCACCACCTGGACTAAGAATCAACCTGGGGACCACCACCTGGACTAACAATCAACCTGGGGACCACCACCTGGACTAAGATTCAACCTGGGGACCACCACCTGGACTAAGAATCAACCTGGGGACCACCACCTGGACTAAGAATCAACCTGGGGACCACCACCTGGACTAAGAATCAACCTGGGGACCACCACCTGGACTAAGAATCAACCTGGGGACCACCACCTGGACTAAGATTCAACCTGGGGACCACCACCTGGACTAAGATTCAACCTGGGGACCACCACCTGGACTAAGAATCAACCTGGGGACCACCACCTGGACTAAGAATCAACCTAGGGACCACCACCTGGACTAAGAATCAACCTGGGGACCACCACCTGGACTAAGAATCAACCTAGGGACCACCACCTGGACTAAGAATCAACCTGGGGACCACCACCTGGACTAAGAATCAACCTGGGTACCACCACCTGGACTAAGATTCAACCTGGGGACCACCACCTTGACTAAGAATCAACCTAGGGACCACCACCTGGACTAAGAATCAACCTGGGGACCACCACCTGGACTAAGAATCAACCTGGGGACCACCACCTGGACTAAGAATCAACCTGGGGACCACCACCTGGACTAAGAATCAACCTGGGGACCACCACCTGGACTAAGAATCAACCTGGGGACCACCACCTGGACTAAGAATCAACCTGGGGACCACCACCTGGACTAAGAATCAACCTGGGGACCACCACCTGGACTAAGAATCAACCTGGGGACCACCACCTGGACTAAGAATCAACCTGGGGACCACCACCTGGACTAAGAATCAACCTGCGGACCACCACCTGGACTAAGAATAAACCTGGGGACCACCACCTGGACTAAATCAACCTGGGGACCACCACCTGGACTAAGAATCAACCTGGGGACCACCACCTGGACTAAGAATCAACCTGGGGACCACCACCTGGACTAAGATTCAACCTGGGGACCACCACCTGGACTAAGAATCAACCTGGGGACCACCACCTTGACTAAGAATCAACCTGGGGACCACCACCTTGACTAAGAATTAACCTGGGGACCACCACCTTGACTAAGAATCAACCTGGGGACCACCACCTGGACTAAGAATCACCTGGGGACCACCACCTGGACTAAGAATCAACCTGGGGACCACCACCTGGACTAAGAATCAACCTGGGGACCACCACCTGGACTAAGAATCAACCTGGGGACCACCACCTGGACTAAGAATCAACCTGGGGACCACCACCTGGACTAAGAATCAACCTGGGGACCACCACCTGGACTAAGATTCAACCTGGGGACCACCACCTTGACTAAGAATCAACCTGGGGACCACCACCTGGACTAAGAATCAACCTGGGGACCACCACCTGGACTAAGAATCAACCTGGGGACCACCACCTGGACTAAGAATCAACCTGGGGACCACCACCTGGACTAAGAATCAACCTGGGGACCACCACCTGGACTAAGAATCAACCTGGGGACCACCACCTGGACTAAGAATCAACCTGGGGACCACCACCTGGACTAAGAATCAACCTGGGGACCACCACCTGGACTAAGAATCAACCCGGGGACCACCACCTGGACTAAGAATCAACCTGGGGACCACCACCTGGACTAAGAATCAACCTGGGGACCACCACCTGGACTAAGAATCAACCTGGGGACCACCACCTGGACTAAGAATCAACCTGGGGACCACCACCTGGACTAAGAATCAACCTGGGGACCACCACCTGGACTAAGAATCAACCTGGGGACCACCACCTGGACTAAGAATCAACCTGGGGACCACCACCTGGACTAAGAATCAACCTGGGGACCACCACCTGGACTAAGAATCAACCTGGGGACCACTGTTGTGTTGCAATGGGATATGGGCTAAGATTAGTGCTTTTGTAACACTTGCTATGGAATGCATGCCATGTCTTGTCTATACTGTTTCTCAACCGATATTTCCGTTGTCTACGGAAATAGTTAGCTCCCGCATAGGGCAGGACTTAGCTGGGAAGAAGAGAAGCTCAGTCTTGTCTGGGTTCAGCTTGAGGTGGTTGGAGGACATCCACTGTGAGATGTCAGCCAGGCATGCAGTGATGCGCTCTTCCACCTGAGTGGCAGAGGGGGGGAAGGATAGAAACAGTTGTGTGTCATCGGCATAGCAGTGATAGGATATATTGTGAGCAGAGATGATAGTGCCAAGGGATTTGGTGTATAGTGAGAAAAGGAGGGGACCAAGTACAGATCCCTGTGGGACCCCAGTTTGGAGGGTTCGGGGGGATGATAGCAGACCCTTTCCAGGAAACCTGGTAGGTCCGGTCGGTGAGATAGGAAGAGAACCACTTTAGTGCTGTCCCGCCGATGCCTAGATCCGCTAGGGTGTCTAGGAGCAGCTGGTGGTTCACTGTGTCAAATGCCGCCGATAGGTCTATACATGATTATGATGACATGATTATTATGTTATTATTAGATATAGCACATGATGACATGATTATTATGTTATTATTAGACATGATTATTATGGGCACATTTCCTAGTAATGGTGACTCAGTCAGGTAACTGGTATAGGCTCCACTTACACCTTCTGGAGATTCTAACTGCCTTTTCTGTGGAATTCCTTAACCTCAGACTTCCCTGTAATTCTATGACGGTGACGCACTTCCACAGAACAGAGCACAGAGGTTAGTGCACTGCTCCGTGGAAGAGAATACAACATATTCACTTTCCTACATTACTAAATGCATGGTCAGGGACCACATGCAATACCTTCACGGACCACCAGAGGTTAGAGGACGGCTCGTTAACACCATATTCCCTCTCTCTCTCTCTCTCTCTCTCTCTCTCTCTCTCTCTCAGCTTGTAGATCTGCTATTTTTTTTAAATCGTGAAAATGTGGCGCAAATCTTTGAATATATATTCTTTCAGAGCGTTTTTAACTAAAATCTTTGCTTCTGGGAGGAGGTCCCTGGAACAACATATTTTCAGATGGGGGTCAACGGCCATGAATTACAGATAATTCTGTGGCTCCTTGGCATGAAATATCGTACTATACTTTCCCATGTCCGTATAGGTCCAAAGTTCACGTGTAGAAGTTTTCGTGCATTTTGATCAAAAATCCTGGGAGGAGATGCATTTTAATTGATTTTCATATAATTCAAAATGGCGGGTGATCTAGAGGTCAGAGGTCAAAAGTAACAGCACGGAACTTGTTCGGCATGAGGAGACGCATATGTGTGTCGAGGTTTCATTGCCGACGGTCAAACGGTTCATGAGCTATGCATGGTCAGTTTGCATTTTCAATATAGAGCCACCCTTTAGCCAATGGTTGTGGGCTTCGCATCCTCACCGTTTGGCATGGCCCTCTACCATATCTCCAAATTTCACGAAAACCGACTGCACGGTTCAGCCAGAACTGCTATTTTTGGCGGAAGAAAATAAATTACAATTCCAAAAAAGGACCATTTCCTTTCAGGACTGCTTGGTCCTTTAATAATACGTGCGAGATATAGCACATGATGACATGATTATTATGTTAATATTAGATATAGCACATGATGACATGATTATTATGACATGATTATTATGTTAATATTAGATATAGCACATGATGACATGATTATTATGACATGATTATTATGTTATTATTAGATATAGCACATGATGACATGATTATTATGACATGATTATTATGTTATTATTAGATATAGCACATGATGACATGATTATTATGACATGATTATTATGTTATTATTAGATATAGCACATGATGACATGATTATTATGACATGATTATTATGTTATTATTAGATATAGCACATGATGACATGATTATTATGACATGATTATTATGGGCTTATTTCCTAGTAATGGTGACTCAGTCAGGTAACTGGTATAGGCTCCACTTACACCTTCTGGAGATTCTAACTGTACTGCCTTCTCTGTGGAATTCCTTAACCTCAGACTTCCCAGTAATTCTGAATCTGATAACATTGACGGTGACGCACTTCCACAGAATAGTGCACAAAGGTTAGTGCACTGCTCCGTGGAAGAGAATACTAGCCTGGCTAATAAGCCAGACCGAATCAGCCGTTGGCGGATTACGGTCTGGAGAGGCTCAATTGTACGCCCATTTCCTACACCAGAGAACTGGTGTGGCCAATCGGGACACGGTATGCAATATGGGCGGGCTTTGGTACAGTGACGTTCAATGCTTGAGACCTTTGACTGACAGTAGCTCTGACCAATTGCGTCAAAGAGAAAATGTTTGAAC
>NC_136797.1:2574172-2589172 GCF_951216825.1 Electrona antarctica | reverse complement strand
TTTAACTAACGTCCATGTCCTCCCTGCAGGTTCCAGCCCTCAGGACAGTCCCAGGAACTTCTCTCCGAGCACCTCGGCTCATTTCTCCTTCGCACGGAGGTAAGAACCGAAGACCCAGAGCAGCAGCGGCAGTGTTGATTTAGTCTCAGACTCAGTCGTAGTCTTTGTAATAAAATGTACTTTAGTCATGTTCTAGTCATCTCGGAGGTTAGTTTTAGTCATGTTCTAGTCATCTCGGAGGTTAGTTTTAGTCATGTTCTAGTCATCTCGGAGGTTAGTTTTAGTCATGTTCTAGTCATCTCGGAGGTTAGTTTTAGTCATGTTCTAGTCATCTCGGAGGTTAGTTTTAGTCATGTTCTAGTCATCTCAGAGGTTAGTTTTAGTCATGTTCTAGTCATCTCGGAGGTTAGTTTTAGTCATGTTCTAGTCATCTCGGAGGTTAGTTTTAGTCATGTTCTAGTCATCTCAGAGGTTAGTTTTAGTCATGTTCTAGTCATCTCGGAGGTTAGTTTTAGTCATGTTCTAGTCATCTCAGAGGTTAGTTTTAGTCATGTTCTAGTCATCTCGGAGGTTAGTTTTAGTCATGTTCTAGTCATCTCAGAGGTTAGTTTTTGTCATGTTCTAGTCATCTCGGAGGTTAGTTTTAGTCATGTTCTAGTCATCTCGGAGGTTAGTTTTAGTCATGTTCTAGTCATCTCAGAGGTTAGTTTTAGTCATGTTCTAGTCATCTCGGAGGTTAGTTTTAGTCATGTTCCAGTCATCTCAGAGGTTAGTTTTAGTCATGTTCTAGTCATCTCGGAGGTTAGTTTTAGTCATGTTCTAGTCATCTCGGAGGTTCGTTTTAGTCATGTTCTAGTCATCTCAGAGGTTAGTTTTAGTTGACTGAACGTCGTGAGATTTTACTCAACTAAATCTGCAGGCGATTTTGTCGACAAAAAACCATTACGCCGGGCCTTGAGTGATGATGTACAAATGGCTGATTTAGCAGCGCGACACGTTGTGTGAGCTTGTAGATCTGCAACACCCGAGCGCAACTAAACCAAAATGACTGACACTTTTTGTCAATATATTTAGTCCTATTTTTAGTCGTCATAGCTTTAGTTTTTATTTAGTTTTTGTCAGTGAACAAAGGTAGTCGACAAACTTTTCTTTTGGTCAAATTAACCCATTTTGGACGGGAACCCCTTTTGGTGTTGGCATCATGTTATGCTTTAGCTATTGAAAAATAGCAGATCTACAAGCTCATAGCGCGCCACCGAGTGGCGCGCTATGAGCTTGTAGGTCTGACATAGAAACATAGCTTTTTCAGAAAACTGTCAGGATGTAGAAGACATTTTTAGAATCTGATCTCAGGTCAAAATGGGATAATGTTATAGTCGGCGAAATGAAGGAAAAGTGTCCCTGCTGTCAGTGCTGTGTGCCACCGATCAACATGATCTCATACGGTTGTTTCTGTTCTGTTATGATCCACAGTCACTGCTTCAGAGCAGACAGGTAAATCCACCTCAAGGCCTCCATTTTCCCCTCACACGTTTCCGTAACCCTATATTTGGTCTAAAGTGCATCATTAAGATTCATCTAATTCTGACCATCGTGTCCCTCAGTGTTTCAGCTCTGCATCCCATCTAATAATTATAAATGTACGTCTGCTCTGTTGTTCACTTTAATAACTCATTAACCAAATTTAGGCCTGACGTCGAAATTAAAAAAATGTTCGCTCTGAAAGAATATACAGTATATTCAAAGATTTGTGCCGCATTTTTACGAATTTTCAAAAATAGCAGATCTACAAACACTATTGTGATTTTATGGGAAACTCTTAAACTCTTGAGAACATAATGTATTGCAACAGACAAGACAAAATCAAGGTACTTTATTTAGAAATGTTTAAAAAAGCCAACATTTCTAAATAAAGTTCATCTCCTCTTTCTTTCTTTTTTTACTTTTTTGAGTGCTCGGATCACCGTCTTTTCTGTAGCAATACATTATGTTCTCAAAAATGTTCCATAAAATCATAATAATAGTGTTGTATTTGTCATACTGTTCTAGTCTGTGACCTGTTCACCTGGTTGGCAGAGTGTGATCCAGCAGGAACAGCTACTGAAACATCATCATATCATCATGTTTATACATTAACTGTTCATTGTTTAGGAATCAACTCTAATGGGGGAGGGGGGAGGGGGGGGTTCTGCTCCTTTTCATGCTGTTAATCCATGAAGACGTCATGTTTTCTATGGATGATGATCTTTAATCCATGAAGACGTCATGTTTTCTATGGATGATGATCTTTAATCCATGAAGACGTCAGTGTTGTTTTTGGCAGCGAATTTTGATTTTAGTTTTTTAGTCACCCAGAATGTTTTAGTGTTGGTCTAGTTTTAGTCGACTAAATATCATAAGATTTCAGTAGACTAAATCTACAGGTGATTTAGTCGACTAAAATGAGTTTTGGCGGGCCGTGATGCCGTCGTAATGGCTGATTTTACACTTGCTGAAAATAGCCGATCTACAAGCTCACAAGTGAGCTTGTAGATCGGCTATTTTCAGCATGTCACCAAGTGTAAAATGACTTATTCTGGATCTCTTGTCCACTTGTCCCTTGCTAACATTTTAGTCTAGTTTTTTTCTGTTGACGAAATTGTCAATGCATTTAGTCTTAGTTTTAGTTTTCATTTAGTTTCCATTTAGTTTTCGTCAGTGAAAAAAGGGTAGTCGACGAACATTTTTTGTCTTAGTTTTAGTCGACGAAAACAACACTGGAAGACGTTAAGTCTTCTCTGGCTGATGTTTTCTCCATGTTGTAGGTGTTGTAGGACCGATGGCCGCCGCTGGTCTCTGGCCTCGCTGCCCTCGTCTGGCTAACGTTATGTGTTCTCCATGGTGTTGTAGGACCGATGGCCGCCGCTGGTCTCTGGCCTCGCTGCCCTCGTCTGGCTAACGTTATGTGTTCTCCATGGTGTTGTAGGACCGATGGCCGTCGCTGGTCTCTGGCCTCCCTGCCCTCGTCTGGCTAACGTTATGTGTTCTCCATGGTGTTGTAGGACCGATGGCCGACGCTGGTCTCTGGCCTCGCTGCCCTCGTCTGGCTAACGTTATGTGTTCTCCATGGTGTTGTAGGACCGATGGCCGTCGCTGGTCTCTGGCCTCGCTGCCCTCGTCTGGCTAACGTTATGTGTTCTCCATGGTGTTGTAGGACCGATGGCCGCCGCTGGTCTCTGGCCTCGCTGCCCTCGTCTGGCTAACGTTATGTGTTCTCCATGGTGTTGTAGGACCGATGGCCGCCGCTGGTCTCTGGCCTCGCTGCCCTCGTCTGGCTAACGTTATGTGTTCTCCATGGTGTTGTAGGACCGATGGCCGTCGCTGGTCTCTGGCCTCGCTGCCCTCGTCTGGCTAACGTTATGTGTTCTCCATGGTGTTGTAGGACCGATGGCCGTCGCTGGTCTCTGGCCTCGCTGCCCTCGTCTGGCTAACGTTATGTGTTCTCCATGGTGTTGTAGGACCGATGGCCGTCGCTGGTCTCTGGCCTCGCTGCCCTCGTCTGGCTAACGTTATGTGTTCTCCATGGTGTTGTAGGACCGATGGCCGTCGCTGGTCTCTGGCCTCGCTGCCCTCGTCTGGCTAACGTTATGTGTTCTCCATGGTGTTGTAGGACCGATGGCCGACGCTGGTCTCTGGCCTCGCTGCCCTCGTCTGGCTAACGTTATGTGTTCTCCATGGTGTTGTAGGACCGATGGCCGACGCTGGTCTCTGGCCTCGCTGCCCTCGTCTGGCTATGGAACCAACACACCCAGCTCCACCGTGTCTGTAAGTAGTATTAGTAGTATTAGTATTATTATTGGAACCAAATGGACCCGCAATGTGTACACTCTCAGAGTTAAATTAACATTGATTTTACAATATAAATTGGGGGGTCCCAGAGATAGAAATGTCATTAAATGAGGGGTATGTAACTTAATGCATGTCAAACTGGGGGTCCTTGAAAGGAAAATGGTTGAGAGTCAAATCTTATCTTATGGGGGGTCCCTGGCATTATCTTTTCAAATGGGGGGGGGGGGGGGGGGGGGGGGGGTCCACGGGACTAATAATAAGTCAGATTTGGGGGTCCTTGACATGAGGTTTATGGTATTAATCTGGGGGTCCGTGACATGAGGTTTATGGTATTCATTTGGGGGTCCGTGACATGAGGTTTATGGTATTAATTTGGGGGTCCGTGACATGAGGTTTATGGTATTAATTTGGGGGTCCGTGACATGAGGTTTATGGTATTAATTTGGGGGTCCGTGACATGAGGTTTATGGTATTAATTTGGGGGTCCGTGACATGAGGTTTATGGTATTAATTTGGGGGTCCATGACATGAGGTTTATGGTATTAATTTGGGGGTCCCAGACATGAGGTTTATGGTATTAATCTGGGGGTCCGTGACATGAGGTTTATGGTATTAATTTGGGGGTCTGTGACATGAGGTTTATGGTATTAATTTGGGGGTCCGTGACATGAGGTTTATGGTATTAATTCGGGGGTCCGTGACATGAGGTTTATGGTATTAATTTGGGGGTCCCAGACATGAGGTTTATGGTATTAATTTGGGGGTCCGTGACATGAGGTTTATGGTATTAATTTGGGGGTCCGTGACATGAGGTTTATGGTATTAATCTGGGGGTCCGTGACATGAGGTTTATGGTATTAATTTGGGGGTCCGTGACATGAGGTTTATGGTATTAATTTGGGGGTCCGTGACATGAGGTTTATGGTATTAATTTGGGGGTCCCAGACATGAGGTTTATGGTATTAATTTGGGGGTCCGTGACATGAGGTTTATGGTATTCATTTGGGGGTCCGTGACATGAGGTTTATGGTATTAATTTGGGGGTCCGTGACATGAGGTTTATGGTATTAATATGGGGGTCCCAGACATGAGGTTTATGGTATTAATATGGGGGTCTGTGACATGAGGTTTATGGTATTAATTTGGGGGTCCCAGACATGAGGTTTATGGTATTAATTTGGGGGTCCGTGACATGAGGTTTATGGTATTAATTTGGGGGTCCTTTGACATGAGGTTTATGGTATTAATTTGGGGGTCCGTGACATGAGGTTTATGGTATTAATTTGGGGGTCCGTGACATGAGGTTTATTGTATTAATGTGGGGGTCCCAGACATGAGGTTTATGGTATTCATTTGGGGGTCCGTGACATGAGGTTTATGGTATTAATCTGGGGGTCCCAGACATGAGGTTTATGGTATTAATTTGGGGGTCCCTGACATGAGGTTTATGGTATTAATTTGGGGGTCCGTGACATGAGGTTTATGGTATCTGTGTGATTTTGCAGTCGTCCTGTTCGTCACAGGAGAAGCTGCACCAGCTGCCCTACCAGCCCACGCCCGACGAGCTGCACTTCCTGTCCAAGCACTTCTGCACCGAGAGCATCGGGGGGGCGGACGACTGCCGCCGCGCCACCGCCGCCGCCATGAGACCGCGCTCACGCAGTCTGAGGTAAGAGTTACCGCCATGAGGCCGCGCTCACGCAGTCTGAGGTAAGAGTTACCGCCATGAGACCGCGCTCACGCAGTCTGAGGTAAGAGTTACCGCCATGAGGCCGCGCTCACGCAGTCTGAGGTAAGAGTTACCGCCATGAGACCGCGCTCACGCAGTCTGAGGTAAGAGTTACCGCCATGAGGCCGCGCTCACGCAGTCTGAGGTAAGAGTTACCGCCATGAGGCCGCGCTCACGCAGTCTGAGGTAAGAGTTACCGCCATGAGGCCGCGCTCATGCAGTCTGAGGTAAGAGTTATAATACCGCCATGAGGCCGCGCTCACGCAGTCTGAGGTAAGAGTTACCGCCATGAGACCGCGCTCACGCAGTCTGAGGTAAGAGTTATAATACCGCCATGAGGCCGCGCCCACGCAGTCTGAGGTAAGAGTTACCGCCATGAGGCCGCGCTCACGCAGTCTGAGGTAAGAGTTATAATACCGCCATGAGGCCGCGCTCACGCAGTCTGAGGTAAGAGTTATAATACCGCCATGAGGCCGCGCTCACGCAGTCTGAGGTAAGAGTTATAATACCGCCATGAGGCCGCGCTCATGCAGTCTGAGGTAATTAACTAACACACCGCCGCGTCCACTTACTCATGTTGTCTGCAAATCTGTATTTAAATCCGACGTCATTTTGTAGTCCTACGTTACGTCCGGGTCCAAGTGGCACCAGCTCCCGTCCGCTTCTCATTTTGTAGTGCTACGTTACGTCCGGGTCCAAGTGGCACCAGCTCCCGTCCTACGTTACGTCCGGGTCCAAGTGGCACCAGCTCCCGTCCTACGTTACGTCCGGGTCCAAGTGGCACCAGCTCCCGTCCTACGTTACGTCCGGGTCCAAGTGGCACCAGCTCCCGTCCTACGTTACGTCCGGGTCCAAGTGGCACCAGCTCCCGTCCTACGTTACGTCCGGGTCCAAGTGGCACCAGCTCCCGTCCTACGTTACGTCCGGGTCCAAGTGGCACCAGCTCCCGTCCTACGTTACGTCCGGGTCCAAGTGGCACCAGCTCCCGTCCTACGTTACGTCCGGGTCCAAGTGGCACCAGCTCCCGTCCTACGTTACGTCCGGGTCCAAGTGGCACCAGCTCCCGTCCTACGTTACGTCCGGGTCCAAGTGGCACCAGCTCCCGTCCTACGTTACGTCCGGGTCCAAGTGGCACCAGCTCCCGTCCTACGTTACGTCCGGGTCCAAGTGGCACCAGCTCCCGTCCTACGTTACGTCCGGGTCCAAGTGGCACCAGCTCCCGTCCTACGTTACGTCCGGGTCCAAGTGGCACCAGCTCCCGTCCTACGTTACGTCCGGGTCCAAGTGGCACCAGCTCCCGTCCTACGTTACGTCCGGGTCCAAGTGGCACCAGCTCCCGTCCGCATCTCATTTTGTAGTGCTACGTTACGTCCGGGTCCAAGTGGCACCAGCTCCCGTCCGCATCTCATTTTGTAGTGCTACGTTACGTCCGGGTCCAAGTGGCACCAGCTCCCGTCCTACGTTCCGTCCGGGTCCAAGTGGCACCAGCTCCCGTCCTACGTTACGTCCGGGTCCAAGTGGCACCAGCTCCCGTCCTACGTTACGTCCGGGTCCAAGTGGCACCAGCTCCCGTCCTACGTTACGTCCGGGTCCAAGTGGCACCAGCTCCCGTCCTACGTTACGTCCGGGTCCAAGTGGCACCAGCTCCCGTCCTACGTTACGTCCGGGTCCAAGTGGCACCAGCTCCCGTCCTACGTTACGTCCGGGTCCAAGTGGCACCAGCTCCCGTCCTACGTTACGTCCGGGTCCAAGTGGCACCAGCTCCCGTCCTACGTTACGTCCGGGTCCAAGTGGCACCAGCTCCCGTCCTACGTTACGTCCGGGTCCAAGTGGCACCAGCTCCCGTCCTACGTTACGTCCGGGTCCAAGTGGCACCAGCTCCCGTCCTACGTTACGTCCGGGTCCAAGTGGCACCAGCTCCCGTCCTACGTTACGTCCGGGTCCAAGTGGCACCAGCTCCCGTCCTACGTTACGTCCGGGTCCAAGTGGCACCAGCTCCCGTCCTACGTTACGTCCGGGTCCAAGTGGCACCAGCTCCCGTCCTACGTTACGTCCGGGTCCAAGTGGCACCAGCTCCCGTCCTACGTTACGTCCGGGTCCAAGTGGCACCAGCTCCCGTCCTACGTTACGTCCGGGTCCAAGTGGCACCAGCTCCCGTCCTACGTTACGTCCGGGTCCAAGTGGCACCAGCTCCCGTCCTACGTTACGTCCGGGTCCAAGTGGCACCAGCTCCCGTCCGCATCTCATTTTGTAGTGCTACGTTACGTCCGGGTCCAAGTGGCACCAGCTCCCGTCCTACGTTACGTCCGGGTCCAAGTGGCACCAGCTCCCGTCCTACGTTACGTCCGGGTCCAAGTGGCACCAGCTCCCGTCCTACGTTACGTCCGGGTCCAAGTGGCACCAGCTCCTGTCCTACGTTACGTCCGGGTCCAAGTGGCACCAGCTCCCGTCCTACGTTACGTCCGGGTCCAAGTGGCACCAGCTCCCGTCCTACGTTACGTCCGGGTCCAAGTGGCACCAGCTCCCGTCCTACGTTACGTCCGGGTCCAAGTGGCACCAGCTCCCGTCCTGCGTTACGTCCGGGTCCAAGTGGCACCAGCTCCCGTCCTACGTTACGTCCGGGTCCAAGTGGCACCAGCTCCCGTCCTGCGTTACGTCCGGGTCCAAGTGGCACCAGCTCCCGTCCTACGTTACGTCCGGGTCCAAGTGGCACCAGCTCCCGTCCTACGTTACGTCCGGGTCCAAGTGGCACCAGCTCCCGTCCTGCGTTACGTCCGGGTCCAAGTGGCACCAGCTCCCGTCCTACGTTACGTCCGGGTCCAAGTGGCACCAGCTCCCGTCCGCATCTCATTTTGTAGTGCTACGTTACGTCCGGGTCCAAGTGGCACCAGCTCCCGTCCTACGTTACGTCCGGGTCCAAGTGGCACCAGCTCCCGTCCTACGTTACGTCCGGGTCCAAGTGGCACCAGCTCCCGTCCGCATCTCATTTTGTAGTGCTACGTTACGTCCGGGTCCAAGTGGCACCAGCTCCCGTCCTACGTTACGTCCGGGTCCAAGTGGCACCAGCTCCCGTCCGCATCTCATTTTGTAGTCCTACGTTACGTCCGGGTCCAAGTGGCACCAGCTCCCGTCCTACGTTACGTCCGGGTCCAAGTGGCACCAGCTCCCGTCCTACGTTACGTCCGGGTCCAAGTGGCACCAGCTCCTGTCCTACGTTACGTCCGGGTCCAAGTGGCACCAGCTCCCGTCCTACGTTACGTCCGGGTCCAAGTGGCACCAGCTCCCGTCCTACGTTACGTCCGGGTCCAAGTGGCACCAGCTCCCGTCCTACGTTACGTCCGGGTCCAAGTGGCACCAGCTCCCGTCCTGCGTTACGTCCGGGTCCAAGTGGCACCAGCTCCCGTCCTACGTTACGTCCGGGTCCAAGTGGCACCAGCTCCCGTCCTGCGTTACGTCCGGGTCCAAGTGGCACCAGCTCCCGTCCTACGTTACGTCCGGGTCCAAGTGGCACCAGCTCCCGTCCTACGTTACGTCCGGGTCCAAGTGGCACCAGCTCCCGTCCTGCGTTACGTCCGGGTCCAAGTGGCACCAGCTCCCGTCCTACGTTACGTCCGGGTCCAAGTGGCACCAGCTCCTGTCCTACGTTACGTCCGGGTCCAAGTGGCACCAGCTCCCGTCCTACGTTACGTCCGGGTCCAAGTGGCACCAGCTCCCGTCCTACGTTACGTCCGGGTCCAAGTGGCACCAGCTCCCGTCCTACGTTACGTCCGGGTCCAAGTGGCACCAGCTCCCGTCCTGCGTTACGTCCGGGTCCAAGTGGCACCAGCTCCCGTCCTACGTTACGTCCGGGTCCAAGTGGCACCAGCTCCCGTCCTGCGTTACGTCCGGGTCCAAGTGGCACCAGCTCCCGTCCTACGTTACGTCCGGGTCCAAGTGGCACCAGCTCCCGTCCTACGTTACGTCCGGGTCCAAGTGGCACCAGCTCCCGTCCTGCGTTACGTCCGGGTCCAAGTGGCACCAGCTCCCGTCCTACGTTACGTCCGGGTCCAAGTGGCACCAGCTCCCGTCCGCATCTCATTTTGTAGTGCTACGTTACGTCCGGGTCCAAGTGGCACCAGCTCCCGTCCTACGTTACGTCCGGGTCCAAGTGGCACCAGCTCCCGTCCTACGTTACGTCCGGGTCCAAGTGGCACCAGCTCCCGTCCGCATCTCATTTTGTAGTGCTACGTTACGTCCGGGTCCAAGTGGCACCAGCTCCCGTCCTACGTTACGTCCGGGTCCAAGTGGCACCAGCTCCCGTCCGCATCTCATTTTGTAGTCCTACGTTACGTCCGGGTCCAAGTGGCACCAGCTCCCGTCCTACGTTACGTCCGGGTCCAAGTGGCACCAGCTCCCGTCCTACGTTACGTCCGGGTCCAAGTGGCACCAGCTCCTGTCCTACGTTACGTCCGGGTCCAAGTGGCACCAGCTCCCGTCCTACGTTACGTCCGGGTCCAAGTGGCACCAGCTCCCGTCCTACGTTACGTCCGGGTCCAAGTGGCACCAGCTCCCGTCCTACGTTACGTCCGGGTCCAAGTGGCACCAGCTCCCGTCCTGCGTTACGTCCGGGTCCAAGTGGCACCAGCTCCCGTCCTACGTTACGTCCGGGTCCAAGTGGCACCAGCTCCCGTCCTGCGTTACGTCCGGGTCCAAGTGGCACCAGCTCCCGTCCTACGTTACGTCCGGGTCCAAGTGGCACCAGCTCCCGTCCTACGTTACGTCCGGGTCCAAGTGGCACCAGCTCCCGTCCTGCGTTACGTCCGGGTCCAAGTGGCACCAGCTCCCGTCCTACGTTACGTCCGGGTCCAAGTGGCACCAGCTCCCGTCCTACGTTACGTCCGGGTCCAAGTGGCACCAGCTCCTGTCCTACGTTACGTCCGGGTCCAAGTGGCACCAGCTCCCGTCCTACGTTACGTCCGGGTCCAAGTGGCACCAGCTCCCGTCCTACGTTACGTCCGGGTCCAAGTGGCACCAGCTCCCGTCTCCTTCTCATTGTAAATAGAATATCTAAACGCGTGAATCTTTTTACAATGACCTTATTTTTCAGAAAGGAAGCCATTGAGGGTTAAAATGGGTCTTAATGCTTCCAACTCGAGTAGAATTATTAATGTTCTTAAAGAATATTATTGTCTCCACCAGGCCGAAGGCATGGGGAGAGAGTATGTTTTGCACTCCGTCCATGTGTGTGTGTGTGTGTCCGTCCTTCCGTCCGTCTGTGTACAGCTAATCTCCGGCACCGTTAACCCCTAACTTTGCACACACACTCCCTGGATGCCAACGATGAACCTCTGCCCCACATTTTCCAGAACGGCCTGTTATAGCGCCACCATGAGGCAGCTTTTCACATTTTTTACCTAAAACTGCACCGATCTACGTGAAACGTTGCATGCACACTCCCTAGAGGCCAAGGACAAACCTTTGACCTGCATTTTCCGCATCTGCCTTTTATAGCGCCACCAGGAGGCCGATTTTTGTAAAAAACATTTTTTGATATTACTCGTCCAGATTCTGTCCAAAAATCTCACAAATCGTTACACAGTATCTCTATGGCCATGTGCTCAAGTCGGATCTGTCCGATATTTCACATTCCATCCTAATTGGCTATAATTGGCTTTCACAGTTTGCAAGATTGCCCCGTTTTGAACAAAAGCCTCAAATCATGAACGCAGCATGCAATTTACGTGAAATCTTTCACACATTTTCTTACTAGGCTGAGGAATATATCCCACCCTTTTCACATTGGCCTGTTATAGCGCCACCAACAGGTTGATTTTTGCAAAACACATTTTTGGAACAAAATGCCTCAAATCATCCAATTGCCATCAAAGGCGTATGAAGAAATGGCACCCTTTTCACATTGGCCTATTATAGCGCCACCAGGAGGCCACAACCTGACCTGCCCTGGTGGAGACCTGTGCCCCGAGGGGCACTTTTTCTAGTTATCATTATTATTGAAGGTGGTAACAGTCCATTTGCTCAGTACAATATTTCGGGGGCATATTTAGAATGTGTGCAGGGGTTGAGTATGTTGAATCTAGTTTGCATTAATGAGGATTTAGTTACACAATGAAATAAAATGGCGATAGTATCCAGTGTGGGGCAGACGGCCTGTCAGCCAGATTTGGGAGACCAGCAGCTTTGTTGTTGCGAGTAAAGCTGTAAAATGAGACTTTCGTGGTTGTTTTCGTCTCAGATTTAGTCCGACGGAGCGTCACAGTATAACTCTATGGGGACACAAAAGCGACACAAAAGTAGGACCCGGAAGTATCTCTGGAGGGGGCGCTCACGTCACGGCTGAAATACTGAATGGAGGTTTTCTTCTCAAAGGAGAATTCCATGCTAAAAGGCTTTCTTACCTTTCTTTGTAGTTGTTACGTCCCCACCAAAGAGGTCCAGGTGTTATTTTGTGCAAAAGCTCCTTATTGGCTATTTCCCCTACCATAAGCCCTAAATGAATTGCATTGAATTGAATGGTAATTGAATGGGATATGGGGTGTTGTGCTAATTCGCTTATTTCCATCGCTAACTTTTTTGTATATATCCTCTCTTCATAATGTAAATAATATCCCAAGCGGCACACTTTACTACTTATTTCGATGGAAATAAGCGAATTAGCACAACACCCCATAGCCCCATTCAATTCCCATTCAATGCAATTCATTGAGGGCTTATGGTAGGGGAAATAGCCAATAAGTTTTTGCACAAACAACACCTGGACCTCTTTGGTGGGGACGTAACAACTACAAAGAAAGGTAAGCATCGAATTCTCCTTTAACTGTCTTCTTCCCAGGATTCTTTGCTGTTCCCAGAATTAAATCAAATTTACAGCAATTCCTCTCTACCAGAATGCATTGCCGTTTACAGTAAAATACTTTATAATACTAATACAGTATAATGCTGTTCAGATTCTCCCAGAATGCATTGCCGTTTACAGTAAAATACTTTATAATACTAATACAGTATAATGCTGTTCAGATTCTCCCAGAATGCATTGCAGTTTACAGTAAAATACTTTATAATACTAATACAGTATAATGCTGTTCAGATTCTCCCAGAATGCATTGCAGTTTACAGTAAAATACTTTATACTACTAATACAGTATAATGCTGTTCAGATTCTCCCAGAATGCATTGCAGTTTACAGTAAAATACTTTATACTACTAATGCAGTATAATGCTGTTCAGATTCTCCCAGAATGCATTGCAGTTTACTGTAAAATACTTTATACTACTAATGCAGTATAATGCTGTTCAGATTCTCCCAGAATGCATTGCAGTTTACAGTAAAATACTTTATACTACTAATGCAGTATAATGCTGTTCAGATTCTCCCAGAATGCATTGCAGTTTACAGTAAAATACTTTATACTACTAATACAGTATAATGCTGTTCAGATTCTCCCAGAATGCATTGCAGTTTACAGTAAAATACTTTATACTACTAATACAGTATAATGCTGTTCAGATTCTCCCAGAATGCATTGCAGTTTACAGTATAATGCTGTTCAGACTTTGCTTTACGTATCTAGTCGTGTGTTGTTATTGACGTGTGTTAATTTCTTCAGCCCGGGGAGATCTCCGTCGTGTTACGACCACGAGATCATCATGATGAACCACGTCTACAAGGAGAGGTTTCCTAAGGTGAACGCAGACATATTTACCTGATAATTATTGTTATTGTTTTGTTTTCATCATTTCCAATTTCACTTTCTGTATCCTAGATATTCTGTATCCTGTACCGTGGCCTCGACGGCCTTCAGGTCCAAAGGCTCAACTTTTGTCATTTAGTCATTTTGATTACATTTCATGTAGACATACAGTAGCACTCTATAGTGTATACTATATACTCTATAGTGTATACTTATAGTTTAATTGTGCAGACATTCTACTGTTCGCGTCCTTATGATTCTTGATGACTCTGTTTATGTATGTGATGTATCACCATGTGTTGTTCTTGCTTACTGTAAATCGCTCTGGATTAAGAGACTAAGATGTTAGTGGAGAAGAGATAAGTTCATGTTTGGTTGCGATCGGCTGTTAGAATAGCAGATCTACAAGCTCACAACGTGTCGCACTGCGACCCGTTGTGAGCTTGTAGATCGGCTATTTTCAGCACGCAAACCAAGTGTAAAATCAGCCATTACGACGCCATCAAGGTCCGTCAAAATACTGTCAGTCGACCAAATGAACCGTACATTTTAATCCACCAAAATCTTACGCAATCTAGACGTAACACCGACACGTATCGGATGACAAAAACTAAAATGTAATTCCACTCAAAAAGACTAAACTAATTCAAAACTGTCTGTCGACATCGCCACTTACCCCCCGCACGCACGCAGGCCACGGCTCAGATGGAGGAGCGGATCCGGGACGTGATCAGGACCAACTCCCCGGAGAGCGTGCTGCCGCTGGCCGACGGCGTGCTGGGCTTCGCCCACCACCAGATCATAGAGCTGGCGCGAGACTGCCTGGAGAAGAGCCAGCAGGCCCTCGTAACCTCCAGCTACTTCTGTGAGCTCACCGACAAGCTGGAGAGGCTCTACCAAGAGGTAGGAGACTTAGCTGGAGAGGCTCTACCAAGAGGTAGGAGACTTAGCTGGAGAGGCTCTACCAAGAGGTAGGAGACTTAGCTGGAGAGGCTCTACCAAGAGGTAGGAGACTTAGCTGGAGAGGCTCTACCAAGAGGTAGGAGATTTAGAGACTTAGGGCCGATTCATACTCGTCAGAAAGTTTCAGTAGCACCGAAGAGCCGACTTTAGGACGGTACCTGCCCCCCCCGAACCTCAAATCACATTGTAGGCTCTACAGAGCCGAACCCACTTTTATTCAGCTCTAAAATAGGAGTATGAATCGGCCCTTAGCTGGAGAGACTCTATAGAGGTAGGGAGACTTATACACAGGTTTAAAGGAGCATTCAGTGATTTGGGTGATTTGGAAAAAACCCTGGTCCACCCCGGTAACAAGATGTGCTCATGCACACGCTCTACAGTGAGGGAAGTACAACAGACCAACAGCACATGCACCAAGGCCCGCCCCACTCGATCATGATTGGAGGAAGGCCCCTCTCATCCTGATTGGATGAAGGCTTTGCCACCCAAACCGAAACTAGGGTTTTTTGACCCCAGGGGCTCACTGGGGACAGGGAGGAACTCCTTATATGGTCAGCACACTTTATAGTAGGGAGGATTATCCAAAAAATAAGAAAAAATAAGTGATATTTGAATTAAGTGAAATCACTGAATATACCTTTAATGTTTGTCTTTAGTTCAATGTTTGTTTTGTAAACGCCATTGACAATGAAGGGAAAATTGACATCATAATGTGCCTCATTATGTCATATAGCAGATCTACAAGCTCGTAGCACTCGGTGCTGCGCTATGAGCAGCACCCGGTGCTGCGCT
>NC_136797.1:2476672-2569172 GCF_951216825.1 Electrona antarctica | reverse complement strand
GTGTCTCAACACCTGATGCGCTCCCATCGCCCCAAGCATTATTATGGGTATTAGTGTCTCAACACCTGATGCGCTCCCATCGCCCCAAGCATTATTATGGGTATTAGTGTCTGATGCGCTCCCATCGCCCCAAGCATTATTATGGGTATTAGTGTCTCAACACCTGATGCGCTCCCATCGCCCCAAGCATTATTATGGGTATTAGTGTCTCAACACCTGATGCGCTCCCATCGCCCCAAGCATTATTATGGGTATTAGTGTCTCAACACCTGATGCGCTCCCATCGCCCCAAGCATTATTATGGGTATTAGTGTCTGATGCGCTCCCATCGCCCCAAGCATTATTATGGGTATTAGTGTCTGATGTGCTCCCATCGCCCCAAGCATTATTATGGGTATTAGTGTCTGATGTGCTCCCATCGCCCCAAGCATTATTATGGGTATTAGTGTCTCAACACCTGATGTGCTCCCATCGCCCCAAGCATTATTATGGGTATTAGTGTCTCAACACCTGATGCGCTCCCATCGCCCCAAGCATTATTATGGGTATTAGTGTCTCAACACCTGATGCGCTCCCATCGCCCCAAGCATTATTATGGGTATTAGTGTCTCAACACCTGATGTGCTCCCATCGCCCCAAGCATTATTATGGGTATTAGTGTCTCAACACCTGATGCGCTCCCATCGCCCCAAGCATTATTATGGGTATTAGTGTCTGATGTGCTCCCATCGCCCCAAGCATTGTTATGGGTATTAGTGTCTGATGTGCTCCCATCGCCCCAAGCATTATTATGGGTATTAGTGTCTGATGCGCTCCCATCGCCCCAAGCATTATTATGGGTATTAGTGTCTCAACACCTGATGTGCTCCCATCGCCCCAAGCATTATTATGGGTATTAGTGTCTCAACACCTGATGCGCTCCCATCGCCCCAAGCATTATTATGGGTATTAGTGTCTGATGTGCTCCCATCGCCCCAAGCATTATTATGGGTATTAGTGTCTGATGCGCTCCCATCGCCCCAAGCATTATTATGGGTATTAGTGTCTGATGCGCTCCCATCGCCCCAAGCATTATTATGGGTATTAGTGTCTGATGCGCTCCCATCGCCCCAAGCATTATTATGGGTATTAGTGTCTCAACACCCTGATGCGCTCCCATCGCCCCAAGCATTATTATGGGTATTAGTGTCTCAACACCTGATGTGCTCCCATCGCCCCAAGCATTATTATGGGTATTAGTGTCTGATGCGCTCCCATCGCCCCAAGCATTATTATGGGTATTAGTGTCTGATGTGCTCCCATCGCCCCAAGCATTATTATGGGTATTAGTGTCTGATGTGCTCCCATCGCCCCAAGCATTATTATGGGTATTAGTGTCTCAACACCCTGATGCGCTCCCATCGCCCCAAGCATTATTATGGGTATTAGTGTCTCAACACCCTGATGCGCTCCCATCGCCCCAAGCATTATTATGGGTATTAGTGTCTGATGCGCTCCCATCGCCCCAAGCATTATTATGGCTATTAGTGTCTGATGCGCTCCCATCGCCCCAAGCATTATTATGGGTATTAGTGTCTGATGCGCTCCCATCGCCCCAAGCATTATTATGGGTATTAGTGTGATGCGCTCCCATCGCCCCAAGCATTATTATGGGTATTAGTGTCTCAACACCTGATGTGCTCCCATCGCCCCAAGCATTATTATGGGTATTAGTGTCTCAACACCTGATGCGCTCCCATCGCCCCAAGCATTATTATGGGTATTAGTGTCTGATGTGCTCCCATCGCCCCAAGCATTATTATGGGTATTAGTGTCTCAACACCTGATGTGCTCCCATCGCCCCAAGCATTATTATGGGTATTAGTGTCTCAACACCTGATGCGCTCCCATCGCCCCAAGCATTATTATGGGTATTAGTGTCTCAACACCTGATGCGCTCCCATCGCCCCAAGCATTATTATGGGTATTAGTGTCTGATGCGCTCCCATCGCCCCAAGCATTATTATGGGTATTAGTGTCTCAACACCCTGATGCGCTCCCATCGCCCCAAGCATTATTATGGGTATTAGTGTCTCAACACCTGATGTGCTCCCATCGCCCCAAGCATTATTATGGGTATTAGTGTCTGATGCGCTCCCATCGCCCCAAGCATTATTATGGGTATTAGTGTCTGATGTGCTCCCATCGCCCCAAGCATTATTATGGGTATTAGTGTCTGATGTGCTCCCATCGCCCCAAGCATTATTATGGGTATTAGTGTCTGATGTGCTCCCATCGCCCCAAGCATTATTATGGGTATTAGTGTCTGATGCGCTCCCATCGCCCCAAGCATTATTATGGGTATTAGTGTCTCAACACCTGATGTGCTCCCATCGCCCCAAGCATTATTATGGGTATTAGTGTCTGATGCGCTCCCATCGCCCCAAGCATTATTATGGGTATTAGTGTCTGATGTGCTCCCATCGCCCCAAGCATTATTATGGGTATTAGTGTCTGATGTGCTCCCATCGCCCCAAGCATTATTATGGGTATTAGTGTCTCAACACCCTGATGCGCTCCCATCGCCCCAAGCATTATTATGGGTATTAGTGTCTGATGTGCTCCCATCGCCCCAAGCATTATTATGGGTATTAGTGTCTGATGTGCTCCCATCGCCCCAAGCATTATTATGGGTATTAGTGTCTGATGTGCTCCCATCGCCCCAAGCATTATTATGGGTATTAGTGTCTCAACACCCTGATGCGCTCCCATCGCCCCAAGCATTATTATGGGTATTAGTGTCTCAACACCCTGATGCGCTCCCATCGCCCCAAGCATTATTATGGGTATTAGTGTCTCAACACCCTGATGCGCTCCCATCGCCCCAAGCATTATTATGGGTATTAGTGTCTGATGCGCTCCCATCGCCCCAAGCATTATTATGGGTATTAGTGTCTCAACACCCTGATGCGCTCCCATCGCCCCAAGCATTATTATGGGTATTAGTGTCTCAACACCCTGATGCGCTCCCATCGCCCCAAGCATTATTATGGGTATTAGTGTCTGATGCGCTCCCATCGCCCCAAGCATTATTATGGCTATTAGTGTCTGATGCGCTCCCATCGCCCCAAGCATTATTATGGGTATTAGTGTCTGATGTGCTCCCATCGCCCCAAGCATTATTATGGGTATTAGTGTCTGATGCGCTCCCATCGCCCCAAGCATTATTATGGGTATTAGTGTCTCAACACCCTGATGCGCTCCCATCGCCCCAAGCATTATTATGGGTATTAGTGTGATGCGCTCCCATCGCCCCAAGCATTATTATGGGTATTAGTGTCTCAACACCCTGATGCGCTCCCATCGCCCCAAGCATTATTATGGGTATTAGTGTCTCAACACCCTGATGCGCTCCCATCGCCCCAAGCATTATTATGGGTATTAGTGTGATGTGCTCCCATCGCCCCAAGCATTATTATGGGTATTAGTGTCTCAACACCCTGATGCGCTCCCATCGCCCCAAGCATTATTATGGGTATTAGTGTCTCAACACCCTGATGCGCTCCCATCGCCCCAAGCATTATTATGGGTATTAGTGTCTCAACACCCTGATGCGCTCCCATCGCCCCAAGCATTATTATGGGTATTAGTGTGATGTGCTCCCATCGCCCCAAGCATTATTATGGGTATTAGTGTCTGATGCGCTCCCATCGCCCCAAGCATTATTATGGGTATTAGTGTCTGATGCGCTCCCATCGCCCCAAGCATTATTATGGGTATTAGTGTGATGTGCTCCCATCGCCCCAAGCATTATTATGGGTATTAGTGTCTGATGTGCTCCCATCGCCCCAAGCATTATTATGGGTATTAGTGTCTGATGCGCTCCCATCGCCCCAAGCATTATTATGGGTATTAGTGTCTCAACACCCTGATGCGCTCCCATCGCCCCAAGCATTATTATGGGTATTAGTGTGATGTGCTCCCATCGCCCCAAGCATTATTATGGGTATTAGTGTCTGATGCGCTCCCATCGCCCCAAGCATTATTATGGGTATTAGTGTCTGATGTGCTCCCATCGCCCCAAGCATTATTATGGGTATTAGTGTCTGATGTGCTCCCATCGCCCCAAGCATTATTATGGGTATTAGTGTCTGATGTGCTCCCATCGCCCCAAGCATTATTATGGGTATTAGTGTCTGATGTGCTCCCATCGCCCCAAGCATTATTATGGGTATTAGTGTCTGATGTGCTCCCATCGCCCCAAGCATTATTATGGGTATTAGTGTCTGATGTGCTCCCATCGCCCCAAGCATTATTATGGGTATTAGTGTCTGATGTGCTCCCATCGCCCCAAGCATTATTATGGGTATTAGTGTCTGATGCGCTCCCATCGCCCCAAGCATTATTATGGGTATTAGTGTCTGATGCGCTCCCATCGCCCCAAGCATTATTATGGGTATTAGTGTCTCAACACCCTGATGCGCTCCCATCGCCCCAAGCATTATTATGGGTATTAGTGTCTGATGCGCTCCCATCGCCCCAAGCATTATTATGGGTATTAGTGTCTGATGTGCTCCCATCGCCCCAAGCATTATTATGGGTATTAGTGTGATGCGCTCCCATCGCCCCAAGCATTATTATGGGTATTAGTGTCTCAACACCCTGATGCGCTCCCATCGCCCCAAGCATTATTATGGGTATTAGTGTCTGATGCGCTCCCATCGCCCCAAGCATTAATATGGGTATTAGTGTCTGATGCGCTCCCATCGCCCCAAGCATTATTATGGGTATTAGTGTCTCAACACCCTGATGCGCTCCCATCGCCCCAAGCATTATTATGGGTATTAGTGTCTCAACACCCTGATGCGCTCCCATCGCCCCAAGCATTATTATGGGTATTAGTGTCTGATGCGCTCCCATCGCCCCAAGCATTATTATGGGTATTAGTGTCTGATGCGCTCCCATCGCCCCAAGCATTATTATGGGTATTAGTGTCTGATGTGCTCCCATCGCCCCAAAGCATTATTATGGGTATTAGTGTCTGATGTGCTCCCATCGCCCCAAGCATTATTATGGGTATTAGTGTCTGATGTGCTCCCATCGCCCCAAGCATTATTATGGGTATTAGTGTCTGATGTGCTCCCATCGCCCCAAGCATTATTATGGGTATTAGTGTCTGATGCGCTCCCATCGCCCCAAGCATTATTATGGGTATTAGTGTCTGATGTGCTCCCATCGCCCCAAGCATTATTATGGGTATTAGTGTCTGATGCGCTCCCATCGCCCCAAGCATTATTATGGGTATTAGTGTCTGATGTGCTCCCATCGCCCCAAAGCATTATTATGGGTATTAGTGTCTGATGTGCTCCCATCGCCCCAAAGCATTATTATGGGTATTAGTGTCTGATGTGCTCCCATCGCCCCAAAGCATTATTATGGGTATTAGTGTCTCAACACCCAGCATTTTATTTTGGCAGAGCACCCATGGGTGCTTAACCCATTCAGGCTCCCAGTCCCCAGAGATAGAAATGCTATTAAATGTGGCCCCTAGCCTAATGCATGTCAAACCGGGGGGTCCTTCTGCTAGAGCCGGTTTAAATGTGGCCCTAGCCTAATGCACGTCAAACCGGGGGGTCCTTCTGCTAGAGCCGGTTTAAATGTGGCCCTAGCCTAATGCATGTCAAACCGGGGGGTCCTTCTGCTAGAGCCTAAATGTGGCCCTAGCCCTAATGCACGTCAAACCGGGGGGTCCTTCTGCTAGAGCCGGTTTAAATGTGGCCCTAGCCTAATGCATGTCAAACCGGGGGGTCCTTCTGCTAGAGCCGGTTTCCAAATGGTGGTCCTGTGGTCTAATCTGGGGGTCCTTGACATGAAAAGGTTTGAGAACCACCGCTGTAGACGACTGTCATGTTGTTTTAACTCTTACATTTCTCCTGTATTTCCATGTAGAAATCGCTCAGCTGACCAGCTGTGACAGTGGAATTGCAGAAACTCCTGACACGGACGACTCTGTGAGTATCAAGTTGATTTACTATAGAAGGTGCACACTTTTTTTTTGTTTTGTTTTTTGTTCGGCCCGGTTTGTTGTCATGGAATCATGCTTTGTCCGAGACTTACAGGTCATTAAATAAATACTTTCTGAAACGGATGGGACATTGTCTGCCGGTGGCATCGTCGTTCTGAAAGGGGGCAGGACTGTGACGCTTAGGCATGTAGCGATATATCGTATATCGATATATATCGATATTATATCCCGACGGTATGTATCGATTTATTAAAAAATATATTTTTTTACGAAAAAAAAACTTATTTTTGAGTGGTGCAAACCACTCCAACAACCAGCTTTGTCTGTATGTACCTTTGTACCTGTGTACCTGTACGTGGCCCCACGTACATGTGAGCATGGTTGCTATGGTTAGTGTGTGACGTCACTGCACCACTCCGTTCACACAGGTGTGATTTTTTATTTTTATGGGGGCTAGTGTGTCATATGAAATGTGAGCTGTAATCATATTCACGTGCTTTTGGAGAGAAATGAGACATGCAGTCACTTTCAGTAGTAGATGCCTGCAGAGGGGAGCTGTATGTTTCTGTGACACAGGTGATGGTCGTTATTGATGCTCATTAATACATCAAGGAAGGAAATTATGTTTCTGCACTGTCAAATAGGTCTACATCTATCCTAAGATGTTTCTACACTGTCAAATAGGTCTACAGCTATCCTAAGATGTTTCTACACTGTCAAATAGGTCTACATCTATCCTAAGATGTTTCTGTACTGTCAAATAGGTCTACATCTATCCTAAGATGTTTCTGCACTGTCAAATAGGTCTACATCTATCCTAAGATGTTTCTACACTGTCAAATAGGTCTACATCTATCCTAAGATGTTTCTGTACTGTCAAATAGGTCTACAGCTATCCTAAGATGTTTCTACTGTCAAATAGGTCTACATCTATCCTAAGATGTTTCTACTGTCAAATAGGTCTACATCTATCCTAAGATGTTTCTACTGTCAAATAGGTCTACATCTATCCTAAGATGTTTCTGCACTGTCAAATAGGTCTACATCTATCCTAAGATGTTTTTGCACTGTCAAATAGGTCTACATCTATCCTAAGATGTTTCTGCACTGTCAAATAGGTCTACATCTATCCTAAGATGTTTCTGCACTGTCAAATAGGTCTACATCTATCCTAAGATGTTTCTACACTGTCAAATAGGTCTACATCTATCCTAAGATGTTTCTGTACTGTCAAATAGGTCTACAGCTATCCTAAGATGTTTCTACTGTCAAATAGGTCTACATCTATCCTAAGATGTTTCTACTGTCAAATAGGTCTACATCTATCCTAAGATGTTTCTACTGTCAAATAGGTCTACATCTATCCTAAGATGTTTCTGCACTGTCAAATAGGTCTACATCTATCCTAAGATGTTTTTGCACTGTCAAATAGGTCTACATCTATCCTAAGATGTTTCTGCACTGTCAAATAGGTCTACATCTATCCTAAGATGTTTCTGCACTGTCAAATAGGTCTACATCTATCCTAAGATGTTTCTGCACTGTCAAATAGGTCTACATCTATCCTAAGATGTTTCTGCACTGTCAAATAGGTCTACATCTATCCTAAGATGTTTCTACACTGTCAAATAGGTCTACATCTATCCTAAGATGTTTCTGTACTGTCAAATAGGTCTACATCTATCCTAAGATGTTTCTGCACTGTCAAATAGGTCTACATCTACCCTAAGATGCCATCAAAGAAAAGAAGACATGTTAACTCGAGCTAGGTTTCAACATGAAAGCATGTTTACAGTTGTTGCACAGAAATTAAGTAATTTTACATGAAAAGTAATGTTACTTTTGCAATGTAGTTAAATAAAAATGGTGAAAAAAGCTTGGGGGGGGGGGGAGATAAATCATTAAAAAAAAAATCGGTCATTTGTCTGGAAAATAATTGTGTTGAAAATATCGTGAAAAATCGTATCGTGAACCTCATATCGTGATACGTATCGTATCGCGAGTTGAGTGTATCGTTACGTTACATGCCTAGTGACGCTCTATTGACCTGGGGTCTTAATGTATTTAAAGTGTGATGTGTTTCTGTGGTCAGTCCCAGAGTGTGATGTCACTGTGAGGTCACTGTGATGTCACTGTGTATCTGTGGTCAGTCCCAGAGTGTGATGTCACTGTGAGGTCACTGTGTCCCTGTGGTCAGTCCCAGAGTGTGATGTCACTGTGTTGCTGTGGTCAGTCGCAGAGTGTGATGTCACTGTGAGGTCACTGTGGTCAGTCCCAGAGTGTGATGTCACTGTGTTGCTGTGGTCAGTCCCAGAGTGTGATGTCACTGTGTTTCTGTGGTCAGTCCCAGAGTGTGATGTCACTGTGTTTCTGTGGTCAGTCCCAGAGTGTGAGCGCGGTGCTGAGGCCTCGTCGTAAACCCTGCGAGGTGGACTTTGAGACGACCAAACTCATCAGCAACGGAGCTTACGGGTGAGAGACCAGCGTTATTCCTCCATGTATTCATTTAACGTAATCCCTTCCACAGTCCAGTGTACCTGGTTATACATTTATTGTATCGTATTAATTAATCCTTCCACAGCGCAGTGTACCTGGTGTGTACTTATTGTATTAATGTATTTACAGTGCAGTGTACTTATTGTACTATATTCATGTATTTCCACAGTGCAGTGTACTTATTGTACTATATTCATGTATTTCCACAGTGCAGTGTACTTATTGTACTATATTCATGTATTTCCACAGTGCAGTGTACTTATTGTACTATATTCATGTATTTCCACAGTGCAGTGTACCTGGTGTGTACTTATTGTATTCATGTATTTCCACAGTGCAGTGTACCTGGTGTGTACTTATTGTATTCATGTATTTCCACAGTGCAGTGTACTTATTGTACTATATTCATGTATTTCCACAGTGCAGTGTACCTGGTGTGTACTTATTGTATTCATGTATTTCCACAGTGCAGTGTACCTGGTGTGTACTTATTGTACTATATTCATGTATTTCCACAGTGCAGTGTACTTATTGTACTATATTCATGTATTTCCACAGTGCAGTGTACCTGGTGTGTACTTATTGTATTCATGTATTTCCACAGTGCAGTGTACCTGGTGTGTACTTATTGTATTCATGTATTTCCACAGTGCAGTGTACCTGGTGTGTACTTATTGTATTCATGTATTTCCACAGTGCAGTGTACCTGGTCCGCCACAAGGAGACCAAGCAGCGCTTCGCCATGAAGAAGATCAACAAGCAGAACCTGATCCTGAGGAACCAGATCCAACAGGCCTTCGTGGAGCGAGACATCCTGACCTTCGCTGAGAACCCCTTCGTGGTGTCCATGTTCTGCTCCTTCCAGACCCGCAGACACCTCTGCATGGTCATGGAGTATGTGGAGGGTTAGTATGACCTCTGACCTCTGTGTGACCTCTGTGTGACCTCTGTATGACCTCTGCATGGTCATGGAGTATGTAGAGGGTTAGTGTGAACTCTGACCTCTGTGTGACCTCTGTGTGACCTCTGCATGGTCATGGAGTATGTGGAGGGTTAGTGTGACCTCTGACCTCTGTGTGACCTCTGTATGACCTCTGCATGGTCATGGAGTATGTGGAGGGTTAGTATGACCTCTGACCTCTGTGTGACCTCTGTATGACCTCTGTGTGACCTCTGCATGGTCATGGAGTATGTGGAGGGTTAGTATGACCTCTGACCTCTGTGTGACCTCTGTATGACCTCTGTATGACCTCTGTGTGACCTCTGTATGACCTCTGTATGACCTCTGCATGGTCATGGAGTATGTGGAGGGTTAGTATGACCTCTGACCTCTGTGTGACCTCTGTATGACCTCTGCATGGTCATGGAGTATGTGGAGGGTTAGTATGACCTCTGTATGACCTCTGTGTGACCTCTGCATGGTCATGGAGTATGTGGAAGGTCAGTAAAAAGGGAAAATAGCTGATCTACAAGCTCTCAACGCGTCGCAGTGCGACGCGTTGAGAGCTTGTAGATCAGCTATTTTCGGGTCGCAACCCGACACTCTTTATCTAGTGGAGATGCGGGTGTGTAACGACATGGATTTCTAAACAAATTTGTTCAATGCAAAAATACTGTGTTCAAGTTCAGGAAAAAAGCAATTCTCCTGAATGCTGCCTTCCGATATGGAATGGAAAGGAGAGGAGGGCATTTATTTCACCATGTAGTAAAAAGTAAACGCATTTGTGGTCTGGAGAGGACAGTTGTTTTACAGATGGGTAAAAGGGCAGTTGTTTTACAGACAGGGTAAAAGGGCAGTTGTTTTACAGACGAGGTAAAAGGGCAGTTGTTTTACAGACGGGTAAAAGGGGCAGTTGTTTTACAGATGGGTAAAAGGGCAGTTGTTTTACAGACGGGTAAAAGGGGCAGTTGTTTTACAGACGGGGTAAAAGGGCAGTTGTTTTACAGACGGGTAAAAGGGGCAGTTGTTTTACAGACGGGTAAAAGGGGCAGTTGTTTTACAGACGGGTAAAAGGGGCAGTTGTTTTACAGACGGGTAAAAGGGGCAGTTGTTTTACAGACGGGGTAAAAGGGCAGTTGTTTTACAGACGGGTAAAAGGGGCAGTTGTTTTACAGACGGGTAAAAGGGGCAGTTGTTTTACAGACAGGGTAAAAGGGCAGTTGTTTTACAGACGGGTGTGTGTGTGTCTGTGTGTGTGTGTGTGTGTGTGTCTGTGTTTGTGTGTGTCTCTGTGTGCGTGTGTGTGTCTCTGTGTGTGTCTCTGTGTCTCTGTGTCTCTGTGTGTGTGTGTGTCTCTGTGTCTCTGTGTGTGTCTCTGTGTGTGTGTGTGTCTGTGCGTGTCTCTGTGCGTGTGTGCGTGTGTGCGTGTGTGTGTCTCTGTGTGTGTCTCTGTGTCTCTGTGTCTCTGTGTGTGTGTGTGTCTCTGTGTCTCTGTGTGTGTCTCTGTGTGTGTGTGTGTGTGTCTGTGCGTGTCTCTGTGTGTGTGTGTGTCTGTGCGTGTCTCTGTGCGTGTGTGCGTGCGCCTCCAGGAGGGGACTGCGCCACCCTGCTGAAGAACATGGGTCCTCTCCCCGTGGACATGGCCCGGATGTACTTTGCAGAAACCGTCCTGGCTCTGGAGTACCTTCACAACTATGGCATCGTCCACCGGGACCTGAAACCAGACAAGTACGTCCCTCTATAGATCTGTTATTAGACCTCAAAGTACGTCCCTTTAGAGATCTGTTATTAGACCTCAAAGTACGTCCCTCTATAGATCTGTTATTAGACCTCAAAGTACGTCCCTCTATAGATCTGTTATTAGACCTCAAAGTACGTCCCTCTATAGATCTGTTATTAGACCTGAAACCAGACAAGTACGTCCCTCTATAGATCTGTTATTAGACCTCAAAGTACGTCCCTTTAGAGATCTGTTATTAGACCTGAAACCAGACAAGTACGTCCCTCTATAGATCTGTTATTAGACCTCAAAGTACGTCCCTCTATAGATCTGTTATTAGACCTCAAAGTACGTCCCTCTATAGATCTGTTATTAGACCTCAAAGTACGTCCCTCTATAGATCTGTTATTAGACCTCAAAGTACGTCCCTTTAGAGATCTGTTATTAGACCTCAAAGTACGTCCCTCTATAGATCTGTTATTAGACCTCAAAGTACGTCCCTTTAGAGATCTGTTATTAGACCTGAAACCAGACAAGTACGTCCCTCTATAGATCTGTTATTAGACCTCAAAATACGTCCCTCTATAGATCTGTTATTAGACCTGAAACCAGACAAGTACGTCCCTCTATAGATCTGTTATTAGACCTCAAAGTACGTCCCTCTATAGATCTGTTATTAGACCTGAAACCAGACAAGTACGTCCCTCTATAGATCTGTTATTAGACCTCAAAGTACGTCCCTCTATAGATCTGTTATTAGACCTCAAACCAGACAAGTGTCCCTCAAAAATCTACATAATTATAATAAAATAAAATATCTGTTAAAACCGATATATTGTTTTGATAGTGGTTCGAATACCGATGTTGCATTTTAAGGCCACATCGGCCACATCAAGCTGACTCTCTCTCTCTCTCTCTCTCTGTCTCTGTGTGTCTCTATGTCTCTCTCCCAGTCTCCTGGTCACCTCCATGGGTCACATCAAGCTGACAGACTTCGGGCTGTCCAAGGTGGGTCTGATGAACATGACCACCAACCTGTACGAGGGACACATCGAGAAGGACGCCAGGGAGTTCTCTGACAAACAGGTAATGTTGTTTATTATTCATATTTCATATTTCAATGACTGACTGTGTGTGTATGTTCTCTATGTATAATGAGTACGACCTATTGACCCCTGTAGCTAACCAGGGCCATTCACACAGAGCTGTGTGTGTGTGTGTGTGTGTGTGTGTGTGTGTGTGTGTGTGTGTGTGTGTGTGTGTGTGTGTGTGTGTGTGTGTGTGTGTGTGTGTGTGTGTGTGTGTGTGTGTGTGTGTGTGTGTGTGTGTGTGTGTGTGTGTGTGTGTGTGTGTGTGTGTGTGTGTGTGTGTCTGTGTCTGTGTGTGTCTCTCTGTCTCTGTCTCTGTCTCTGTCTCTGTCTCTCTCTCTCTGTCTCTCTCTCTCTCTCTCTCTCTCTCTCTCTCTCTCTCTCTCTCTCTCTCTCTCTCTCTCTCTCTCTCTCTCTCTCTCTCTCTCTCTCTCTCTCTCTCTCTCTCTCTCTCTCTCTCTCTCTCTCTCTCTCTCTCTCTCTCTCTCTCTCTCTCTCTCTCTCTCTCTCTCTCTCTCTCTCTCTCTCTCTCTCTCTAGGTGTGTGGGACCCCAGAGTACATCGCCCCAGAGGTCATCCTGAGACAGGGCTATGTAAACCGGTGTCTCTCTCTCTCTCTCTCTCTCTCTCTCTCTCTCTCTCTCTCTCTCTCTCTCTCTAGGTGTGTGGGACCCCTGAGTACATCGCCCCAGAGGTCATCCTGAGACAGGGCTATGTAAACCGGTGTCTCTCTCTCTCTCTCTCTCTCTCTCTCTCTCTCTCTCTCTAGGTGTGTGGGACCCCAGAGTACATCGCCCCAGAGGTCATCCTGAGACAGGGCTATGGTAAACCGGTGTCTCTCTCTCTCTCTCTCTCTCTCTCTCTCTCTCTCTCTCTCTCTCTCTCTCTCTCTCTCTCTCTCTCTAGGTGTGTGGGACCCCAGAGTACATCGCCCCAGAGGTCATCCTGAGACAGGGCTATGTAAACCGGTGTCTCTCTCTCTCTCTCTCTCTCTCTCTCTAGGTGTGTGGGACCCCAGAGTACATCGCCCCAGAGGTCATCCTGAGACAGGGCTATGGTAAACCGGTGGACTGGTGGGCCATGGGCATCATCCTCTACGAGTTCCTGGTGGGATGTGTGCCGTTCTTCGGGGACACTCCAGAGGAGCTGTTTGGACAGGTCATCAGCGGTCAGTTCTCAACCTTTGTCGGTCTTTCTTAACCGCTTGTTAACCCATTCTGAACGGGAACCCCTTTTGGTGTTTTAACTAAGCATTATGTTATACTTTAGCTATTGAAAAATAGCAGACCTACAAGCTCGTAGCACGCCACTCTGTGTAAATCGTGAAAATGCGGCACAAATCTTTGAATATATATTCTTTCAGAAGACTTTTTATTTTATTTCGACGTCAGGCCTAAATGGGTTAAAACCCATTAGAACCGGAAAAGCATCTGTGTCGTTTTTATATTTTAACCACTTTAACCGTTATTGTATACTTTGGCAATTCAAAAATTGTGAATTCAAAATTGTGAAGTGTCCCTTTGAGCGGCAGAAAGACTTCTTGTAGATCAAGAGGCCTTTTGTCAGGGCCGGATCTACCATATGGGCACTTTGGGCACGTCAGGGCCGGATCTACCATATGGGCACTTTGGGCACGTCAGGGCCGGATCTACCATATGGGCACTTTGGGCACGTCAGGGCCGGATCTACCATATGGGCACTTTGGGCACGTCAGGGCCGGATCTACCATATGGGCACTTTGGGCACGTCAGGGCCGGATCTACCATATGGGCACTTTGGGCACGTCAGGGCCGGATCTACCATATGGGCACTTTGGGCACGTGCCAAAATTATTATTATTATTTTTTTTTTAGCTCCACAGAAAATGTCCCTGCTAATCCGAATGAAATAAATGGTGTCTAAAAAGATTAGTGTTTTATTGTTGGTGAGAAGGGCAGCTGAAAAGTGCAATTGTGTGTAAAGCAGCAACAATGCGCTAAATTGGCTGTCACTCTGGGGGGGGTAGGCGACCGGAAATATGCCAATATAACGGCATAAAACTGCCCCAAAACGGCTCCAAAACCGCAAAAATGTTGCGCGCCCGTGAAGGGGGGGGCCCTTCGAGCTGCCTTTTGTGTTGGTTCTGGACAACCGTGTGTCCGCCCGACTCAGGAGTGGCAACGGTGGCTAATGCTATGAGCTAACTGGAGCTACAGGAAAGTCATAACAAAACACAGTGATTGAACCAACAACAGAATGTCGGAAACAAACTAAAGCAACGGCCGGGAGGCTGTGACAGAGAAACATACACGTTAAAAAAAAGGGGGTGGGCAGATGCACAACGGAGACGGCACTTGTTCCACCTGGCAGTTAGTGATAACGCGTGTCATTGTTGTTCATTTAGATTTGCATAATGGAGTGTCATAGTTGATGGTGATTGGCCGTCTGTGTGTTTCTCAGATGAGATCAACTGGCCTGACGGGGAGGAGGCGCCCCCTGGTGACAGCATGGAGCTCATCACCCTGCTGCTCAGACAGAACCCTATGGAGAGGATGGGCACAGGTACATACACACACACACACACACACACGTACATGCACGTACACACACACACACACACACACACACACACACACACGTCATTTAAAAGACTGCATTCACGTCTTCAGCTTCATTCAATGGCTTTTTTTTCTTTTTTTTTAACAGAACAAAGTACTTTATTGTGACATTGAGTTCTGTCAGAGTGGCGGACTGGACTGAGTTCTATCAGAGTTCTGTCAAAGTGGCGGACTGGACTGAGTTCTGTCAGAGTGGCGGACTGGACTGAGTTCTATCAGAGTTCTGTCAAAGTGGCGGACTGGACTGAGTTCTGTCAGAGTGGCGGACTGGACTGAGTTCTATCAGAGTTCTGTCAAAGTGGCGGACTGGACTGAGTTCTGTCAGTGGCGGACTGGACTGGAGGGATCATGAACTTCACTCATTTGGAATTCCACCAGTTCTTTAAACTAAAGCGTCTTCATGTTGTCTCCACTAGGAGGCGCTGTGGAGGTGAAACACCACCAGTTCTTCCACAACCTGGACTGGAACAGCCTGCTGAGACAGAAAGCAGAGTTCATCCCCCAGCTGGAGTCTGAGGACGACACCAGTTACTTTGACTGTAAGTGTAGTGCGCTCGAGTGAGAGGGTGTCTGTCGTCTCCCCCCCCCCCCCCCCCCCCCACCCCCCCCACGAGGACCCCCACACAGAGTTGCACCACTTACTTCACACAGGTGTGATTTTTTAATTTAATTTCAACATCAGGTCTAAAAGTGGGTTAACATGAATGTCTGTCCAATCAGCTCGCTCGGAGCGCTACGACCACCTGGAGACGGAGGAGGAGGAGGGAGAGGAGGAGGGAGAGGGAGACGCCAACGATGAAGATATCAACGTTGAACTGAGGCAGTTCTCCTCCTGTTCACACCGGTTCTCTAAGGTACGCACACACACACACACACACACACACACACACACACACACACACACACACACAGAATCTAGACGCAGCTGCGTGACATGAGACTAATTAATTAGAGCGACAGAGAGGAGTGTGTGTGTGTGTGTGCGTCAATTTAACAAAGGTGCAGACGATCGGAAATCAGCAGAGAGTGAGCGACGTTTGCGCTACTCTATGCCAGGGCTGGACTGGGACAAAAATATTCGGCCCGGTCATTTTCACAGATAGCAGAAACTAGACCAGCCCACCACAACCAGCACACAGATAGCAGAAACTAGACCAGCCCACCACAACCAGCACACAGATAGCAGAAACTAGACCAGCCCACCACAACCAGCACACAGATAGCAGAAACTAGACCAGCCCACCACAACCAGCACACAGATAGCAGAAACTAGACCAGCCCACCACAACCAGCACACAGATAGCAGAAACTAGACCAGCCCACCACAACCAGCACACAGATAGCAGAAACTCTACCGCCCGCTCCGTCGAGGAGCGGGCGGTAGAGTTATACTAACCACTAACAAACAAGCCCTAATACCACAACTTTTACAGAACATAAATGATACAAACCAACTAGCCTGGAACTCACCTATGCTTTCTATGGCATAGGCAGCTCCCGGCAGGATCCGCCGGCAGAAACTGTGCGCAGCTGCTGGACATGAGACTAATTAATTAGAGCGACAGAGAGAGAGAGGAGTGTGTGTGTACGGGTGTGCGCGTGTGCGTCAATTTAACAAAGGACAGACTATCAGAAATCAGCAGCAGAGAGTGAGTGATGTTTGCTCTACTCTATGCCGAATTGAAGTGGACTCGGACCCAGACTTTTTTTTCTCCCTGGAAATAAAAACGTCTGGGTTTCCGAGGCTACAAACCAACAGACAACTTCACAACCCTTTGTTGCTCTCACAAGAAAGGTTTGAAGACAGAAGAGTTTATTTGTCACTCACTGATACTGATACAGTGAAATGATCATGATGGCAGAATGGCAGCACGCCCAGACCTTTCCCGGTGTCTCGTCCAGTGGCAAAGTTTATTTTTTTACACACCATTATAATGTTCTTATTTTGACCATAAGACCCAATTAACACATTAACTGCTCGTGATGGAACGGCCAGCTCGTTGGTGGCCAGCTCGGTGCTTTGTCCTATCTGTCCTATCTTCCTACATCTAGGTGTACAGCAGCATTGACCTGTCCTATCTGTCCTATCTTCCTACATGCAGGTGTACAGCAGCATTGACCTGTCCTATCTGTCCTATCTTCCTACATTCAGGTGTACAGCAGCATTGACCTGTCCTATCTGTCCTATCTTCCAGGTGTACAGCAGCATTGACCTGTCCTATCTGTCCTATCTTCCTACATTCAGGTGTACAGCAGCATTGACCTGTCCTATCTGTCCTATCTTCTAGGTGTACAGCAGCATTGACCTGTCCTATCTGTCCTATCTTCTAGGTGTACAGCAGCATTGACCTGTCCTATCTGTCCTATCTTCCTACATTCAGGTGTACAGCAGCATTGACCTGTCATATCTGTCCTATCTTCCTACATTCAGGTGTACAGCAGCATTGACCTGTCCTATCTGTCCTATCTTCCTACATTCAGGTGTACAGCAGCATTGACCTGTCATATCTGTCCTATCTTCCTACATTCAGGTGTACAGCAGCATTGACCTGTCCTATCTGTCCTATCTTCCTACATGCAGGTGTACAGCAGCATTGACCTGTCCTATCTGTCCTATCTTCCAGGTGTACAGCAGCATTGACCTGTCCTATCTTCTAGGTGTACAGCAGCATTGACCTGTCCTATCTGTCCTATCTTCCAGGTGTACAGCAGCATTGACCTGTCCTATCTGTCCTATCTTCTAGGTGTACAGCAGCATTGACCTGTCCTATCTGTCCTATCTTCCAGGTGTACAGCAGCATTGACCTGTCCTATCTTCCAGGTGTACAGCAGCATTGACCTGTCCTATCTTCCAGGTGTACAGCAGCATTGACCTGTCCCGAGGTCTCCTGGAAGAGAAAGGAGACACAGAAGAGAAGAAAGGCGACAGTCCGCTGACCATGGACTCCCTCAGCTCGCTGACCGTGGACTCCCTCAGCTCGCTGACCGTGGACTCCCTCAGCTCGCTGACCGTGGACTCCCTCAGCTGGACTCCTGACTTCCCTCAAATGTACGTGCAGTACACATTTTGTTTTGTTTTGTCACATTGTAGTTTTAGTCACTTTTTAGTCACCCGGAATGTTTTATTGTTTAGTCTAGATTTAGTCGACTAAATATCATGAGATTTAGTTGATTTAGTCCAACAAAATGTATTCTGGTGGGCCTTGATGCCTTGATGCCGACTGTTTTCTTTTTCACTTGCTGAAAATAGCTGATCTACAAGCTCACAACGTGTCGCGTTGCGATGCGTTGTGAGATTGTAGATCAGCTATTAGATCGGAATTTATAGATTCTCTCAAAGTGGGTTCTGTGTTTTCTGAAGAAAAACGCAGCAGTCTGTGAGGAGTGGGACCTGTAGTCTGAACCCATTCTGGACGGGAACCCCTCTTGGTGTTATAACCCTTCTGGACGGGAACCCCTCTTGGTGTTATAACCCTTCTGGACGGGAACCCCTCTTGGTGTTATAACCCTTCTGGACGGGAACCCCTCTTGGTGTTATAACCCTTCTGGATGGGAACCCCTCTTGGTGTTATAACCCTTCTGGACGGGAACCCCTCTTGGTGTTATAACCCTTCTGGACGGGAACCCCTCTTGGTGTTATAACCCTTCTGGACGGGAACCCCTCTTGGTGTTATAACCCTTCTGGACGGGAACCCCTCTTGGTGTTATAACCCTTCTGGACGGGAACCCCTCTTGGTGTTATAACCCTTCTGGACGGGAACCCCTCTTGGTGTTATAACCCTTCTGGACGGGAACCCCTCTTGGTGTTATAACCCTTCTGGACGGGAACCCCTCTTGGTGTTATAACCCTTCTGGACGGGAACCCCTCTTGGTGTTATAACCCTTCTGGACGGGAACCCCTCTTGGTGTTATAACCCTTCTGGACGGGAACCCCTCTTGGTGTTATAACCCTTCTGGACGGGAACCCCTCTCGGTGTTATAACCCTTCTGGACGGGAACCCCTCTTGGTGTTATAACCCTTCTGGACGGGAACCCCTCTTGGTGTTATAACCCTTCTGGACGGGAACCCCTCTTGGTGTTATAACCCTTCTGGACGGGAACCCCTCTCGGTGTTATAACCCTTCTGGACGGGAACCCCTCTTGGTGTTATAACCCTTCTGGACGGGAACCCCTCTTGGTGTTATAACCCTTCTGGACGGGAACCCCTCTTGGTGTTGTAACCCTTCTGGACGGGAACCCCTCTAGGTGTTATAACCCTTCTGGACGGGAACCCCTCTTGGTGTTATAACCCTTCTGGACGGGAACCCCTCTTGGTGTTATAACCCTTCTGGACGGGAACCCCTCTTGGTGTTGTAACCCTTCTGGACGGGAACCCCTCTTGGTGTTATAACCCTTCTGGACGGAACCCCTCTTGGTGTTATAACCCTTCTGGACGGGAACCCCTCTCGGTGTTATAACCCTTCTGGATGGGAACCCCTCTTGGTGTTATAACCCTTCTGGACGGGAACCCCTCTTGGTGTTATAACCCTTCTGGACGGGAACCCCTCTAGGTGTTATAACCCTTCTGGACGGGAACCCCTCTTGGTGTTATAACCCTTCTGGACGGGAACCCCTCTTGGTGTTGTAACCCTTCTGGACGGGAACCCCTCTTGGTGTTTAACCCTTCTGGACGGGAACCCCTCTTGGTGTTATAACCCTTCTGGACAGGAACCCCTCTTGGTGTTATAACCCTTCTGGACAGGAACCCCTCTTGGTGTTATAACCATTCTGGACGGGAACCCCTCTTGGTGTTATAACCCTTCTGGACGGGAACCCCTCTTGGTGTTATAACCCTTCTGGACGGGAACCCCTCTTGGTGTTGTAACCCTTCTGGACGGGAACCTCTCTTGGTGTTATAACCCTTCTGGACGGGAACCCCTCTTGGTGTTATAACCCTTCTGGACGGGAACCCCTCTTGGTGTTATAACCCTTCTGGACGGGAACCTCTCTTGGTGTTATAACCCTTCTGGACGGGAACCCCTCTTGGTGTTATAACCCTTCTGGACGGGACCCCCTCTCGGTGTTATAACCCTTCTGGATGGGAACCCCTCTTGGTGTTATAACCCTTCTGGACGGGAACCCCTCTAGGTGTTATAACCCTTCTGGACGGGAACCCCTCTTGGTGTTGTAACCCTTCTGGACGGGAACCCCTCTTGGTGTTATAACCCTTCTGGACGGGAACCCCTCTTGGTGTTATAACCCTTCTGGACGGGAACCCCTCTTGGTGTTATAACCCTTCTGGACGGGAACCCCTCTTGGTGTTGTAACCCTTCTGGACGGGAACCCCTCTTGGTGTTTAACCCTTCTGGACGGGAACCCCTCTTGGTGTTGTAACCCTTCTGGACGGAACCCCTCTTGGTGTTGTAACCCTTCTGGACGGAACCCCTCTTGGTGTTATAACCCTTCTGGACGGGAACCCCTCTTGGTGTTATAACCCTTCTGGACGGGAACCCCTCTTGGTGTTGTAACCCTTCTGGACGGGAACCCCTCTTGGTGTTTAACCCTTCTGGATGGGAACCTCTCTTGGTGTTATAACCCTTCTGGACGGGACCCCCTCTCGGTGTTATAACCCTTCTGGATGGGAACCCCTCTAGGTGTTATAACCCTTCTGGACGGGAACCCCTCTTGGTGTTATAACCCTTCTGGACGGGAACCCCTCTTGGTGTTATAACCCTTCTGGATGGGAACCCCTCTTGGTGTTATAACCCTTCTGGACGGGAACCCCTCTTGGTGTTATAACCCTTCTGGACGGGAACCCCTCTTGGTGTTATAACCCTTCTGGATGGGAACCTCTCTTGGTGTTATAACCCTTCTGGACGGGAACCCCTCTTGGTGTTATAACCCTTCTGGACGGGACCCCCTCTCGGTGTTATAACCCTTCTGGACGGGAACCCCTCTTGGTGTTATAACCCTTCTGGACGGGAACCCCTCTTGGTGTTATAACCCTTCTGGACGGGAACCCCTCTTGGTGTTATAACCCTTCTGGACGGAACCCCTCTTGGTGTTATAACCCTTCTGGACGGGAACCCCTCTTGGTGTTATAACCCTTCTGGACAGGAACCCCTCTTGGTGTTATAACCCTTCTGGACGGGAACCCCTCTTGGTGTTATAACCCTTCTGGACGGGAACCCCTCTTGGTGTTATAACCCTTCTGGACGGAACCCCTCTTGGTGTTATAACCCTTCTGGACGGGAACCCCTCTTGGTGTTTAACCCTTCTGGATGGGAACCCCTCTTGGTGTTATAACCCTTCTGGACGGGAACCCCTCTTGGTGTTATAACCCTTCTGGACGGGAACCCCTCTTGGTGTTATAACCCTTCTGGACGGGAACCCCTCTTGGTGTTATAACCCTTCTGGACGGGAACCCCTCTTGGTGTTATAACCCTTCTGGACGGGACCCCCTCTCGGTGTTATAACCCTTCTGGACGGGACCCCCTCTCGGTGTTATAACCCTTCTGGACGGGAACCCCTCTTGGTGTTATAACCCTTCTGGACGGGGACCCCTCTTGGTGTTATAACCCTTCTGGACGGGAACCCCTCTTGGTGTTATAACCCTTCTGGACGGGAACCCCTCTTGGTGTTATAACCCTTCTGGACGGGAACCCCTCTTGGTGTTATAACCCTTCTGGACGGGAACCCCTCTTGGTGTTGTAACCCTTCTGGACGGGAACCCCTCTTGGTGTTATAACCCTTCTGGACGGGAACCCCTCTTGGTGTTGTAACCCTTCTGGACGGGAACCCCTCTTGGTGTTATAACCCTTCTGGACGGGAACCCCTCTTGGTGTTATAACCCTTCTGGACGGGAACCCCTCTTGGTGTTATAACCCTTCTGGACGGGAACCCCTCTTGGTGTTATAACCCTTCTGGACGGGAACCCCTCTTGGTGTTATAACCCTTCTGGACAGGAACCCCTCTTGGTGTTATAACCCTTCTGGACGGGAACCCCTCTTGGTGTTATAACCCTTCTGGACGGGAACCCCTCTTGGGGTTCTGTACAGTATGTACAGTAGTCAAAAATGTCAGTATTTCAGAAAACTTGGGTCAGGATTTTAAACGGCGTTTTTAGAATTGGCCACAGTCGAAAATGGGCCCATTCATTGTCCAGTTTTAGGTGATAAGGTGACCACTGAAACGGTGGTGAGTAAAAACAGAGAGATGTGTTTGGGTGAGCGGTGAGTCTCTTACCACCGCGGCTCAGTGACGTCATGTTGTAGTTTTAGTAAAAACAGAGAGATGTGTTTGGGTGAGCGGTGAGTCTCTTACCACCGCGGCTCAGTGACGTCATGTTGTAGTTTTAGTAAAAACAGAGAGATGTGTTTGGGTGAGCGGTGAGTCTCTTACCACCGCGGCTCAGTGACGTCATGTTGTAGTTTTAGTAAAAACAGAGAGATGTGTTTGGGTGAGCGGTGAGTCTCTCACCACCGCGGCTCAGTGACGTCATGTTGTAGTTTTAGTAAAAACAGAGAGATGTGTTTGGGTGAGCGGTGAGTCTCTTACCACCGCGGCTCAGTGACGTCATGTTGTAGTTTTAGTAAAAACAGAGAGATGTGTTTGGGTGAGCGGTGAGTCTCTCACCACCGCGGCTCAGTGACGTCATGTTGTAGTTTTAGTAAAAACAGAGAGATGTGTTTGGGTGAGCGGTGAGTCTCTTACCACCGCGGCTCAGAGACGTCATGTTGTAGTTTTAGTAAAAACAGAGAGATGTGTTTGGGTGAGTGGTGAGTCTCTCACCACCGCGGCTCAGTGACGTCATGTTGTAGTTTTACTAGTAAAAACAGAGAGATGTGTTTGGGTGAGCGGTGAGTCTCTTACCACCGCGGCTCAGTGACGTCATGTTGTAGTTTTCGGTGGTCACCTTATCACCTAAAACTGTATTAATAGGTATTAATAGGCCTTAATTAAGTCATCATAGCTTAGTTTATATTTAGTTTTTGTTCCATGAAAAAATTGTAGTCAACGAAAGATTTCCATCGATCATCCCCATGTGTTTTTCAGGCGATCTCTGTCCAATCTGTCGGACAGCGAGGGGACCGGCCAGGGGGCGGGGCCTCCTCAGGGTCCTCCCCCTCAGAGCCACGGCCTGCTGCCAAAGTTCTCCATCTCGGCCGAGAGCGAAGGGGAGGAGTCGTCATCCAGTAAGCCCTCCTCCCTGGGAGGAGAGGAGATCTCCTTCTCTTTGGGAGGAGGAGAGGAGACCTCCTTCTCCCTGGGAGGAGAGGAGATCTCCTTCTCTTTGGGAGGAGGAGAGGAGACCTCCTTCTCTTTGGCAGATCTTCTCCACGACGCCACCACTCCCGGCAGCACGCACAGCGGAGCCACACTCTCTGGTAAAAAGAAGATATGGTAGAAAGAAATATGACGTTGTGATATTTGTCAGGTGAAAACAAACGCTGTCTCCGTTTGTTTCTTGTTCTGTCTTTGTCTCCTGCCCCCCTCCTGCCCCCTTCTGCCCCCTCCTGCCCCCCTCCTGCCCCCCTCCTGCCCCCTCCTGCCCCCCTCCTGCCCCCCTCCTGCCCCCTCCTGCCCCCCTCCTGCCCCCCTCCTGCCCCCCTCCTGCCCCCTCCTGCCCCCCTCCTGCCCCCCTCCTGCCCCCTCCTGCCCCCCTCCTGCCCCCCTCCTGCCCCCTCCTGCCCCCCTCCTGCCCCCCTCCTGCCCCCCTCCTGCCCCCCTTCCTTCCCCAAAAGGAACAGGGTCAGGGCAAGATACAAACGGTATTGGGTTTTTGTCTGTTTGGTTTTGTTACTCCCCATGTCCCCAAAAGGACCACGACGGAAACAAGCCTTCCTTGTGTCTGTATCCTGTTGAAACAAGCCTTCCTTGTGTCTGTATCCTGTTGAAATCATTTTCAATAAAGTTTTCAATCAATCAATCAATGTGCATCGTTCCTGCTCTCCAGTTAGCTCATGACATTAGCCGCGCTGCGCTGCGGTCGGTGTGTGCATACGGGTGTTAGCTTAGGAGGCAGCCAATCACAACTGTCTTGTCACATGGTCTGACAAGACAGTCTTGTTTGATGGCTGTGTTCTTCGGGAGGCATACTATGGTCCGACGGAGCATTGGTTCATACTATGGTCCGATGGAGCATTGGTTCATACTATGGTCCGACGGAGCATTGGTTCATACTATGGTCCGACAGAGCATTGGTTCATACTATGGTCCGACGGAGCATTGGTTCATACTATGGTCCAACGGAGCATTGGTTCATACTATGGTCCAACGGAGCATTGGTTCATACTATGGTCCGACGGAGCATTGGTTCATACTATGGTCCGACGGAGCATTGGTTCATACTATGGTCCAACTATGGTCCGATGGAGCATTGGTTCATACTATGGTCCAACGGAGCATTGGTTCATACTATGGTCCGACGGAGCATTGGTTCATACTATGGTCCGACGGAGCATTGGTTCATACTATGGTCCGACGGAGCATTGGTTCATACTATGGTCCAACGGAGCATTGGTTCATACTATGGTCTGATGGAGCATTGGTTCATACTATGGTCCGACGGAGCATTGGTTCATACTATGGTCCAACGGAGCATTGGTTCATACTATGGTCCGACGGAGCATTGGTTCATACTATGGTCCGATGGAGCATTGGTTCATACTATGGTCCGATGGAGCATTGGTTCATACTATGGTCCAACGGAGCATTGGTTCATACTATGGTCCAACGGAGCATTGGTTCATACTATGGTCCAACGGAGCATTGGTTCATACTATGGTCCAACGGAGCATTGGTTCATACTATGGTCCAACGGAGCATTGGTTCATACTATGGTCCAACGGAGCATTGGTTCATACTATGGTCCGACGGAGCATTGGTTCATACTATGGTCCAACGGAGCATTGGTTCATACTATGGTCTGATGGAGCATTGGTTCATACTATGGTCCGACGGAGCATTGGTTCATACTATGGTCCAACGGAGCATTGGTTCATACTATGGTCCGACGGAGCATTGGTTCATACTATGGTCCGATGGAGCATTGGTTCATACTATGGTCCAACGGAGCATTGGTTCATACTATGGTCCGACGGAGCATTGGTTCATACTATGGTCCGACGGAGCATTGGTTCATACTATGGTCCGATGGAGCATTGGTTCATACTATGGTCCGACGGAGCATTGGTTCATACTATGGTCCGACGGAGCATTGGTTCATACTATGGTCCGACGGAGCATTGGTCCGAGGTGCGCTGGGGGTCGGGAGAGGGTTGGGGTTAGGTTTAGGTGTGCTGCCCCGTGGGAGGTTAGGGTTAGGGTGAGCGTTTGAGGTAGGTTGTCGTTCGGACCAACGCTCCGTCGGACCAAACACATGAACCCGTGTTCTTCCCCCCTCCCCCATCAATCACGACTGTCTTGTCAAACCATGTGACTTCCATTGGAAATGCATTAAACACGGACAAGACAAAAGACACGGACAAACAGGTTTATTTTAGGTGTGAATGAGGCCTCAGCCTAATTAGTGTGGTTGCCCACACTAATTGACCGGCTTCATCGGGAAGGATGTGCTTGTATTTTTTTAAGAGAAATGTTGTATAGTTTAATTGATATTAATTTATTAGTGAATAAAATTTCCCCATTGACATGAATGGGAAAATGCGATTTTTCGCATTTTCTCACATTCAAGCATTTTTTCCTCAGACTGTAAGCACTATAGTTACAAAACTTGGAGGGTAGGTTCATAATAATTACTAAAATTAATCAACGTATAATGTTATCGGTCGGCCTCATGGTGGCGCTATAACAGCCCACTTTACGTTTTGGCTTATAACTCTTGAACCGTAGGTCGTAAAATCAATTTTTCCCTGGATTCCTTGGGTCATGACGCATCTCCCCATATAGTCTACGCCCATTTGCGTCATGATAGATTTTCCGCCATTTTAAATTTTCTCCAAAACACACTTTTTGCTTTTCCTCCTACAGATTTTGTCCAAATCTCACAAAAATTGGTACACATGATCTCTGGACCTTTCCGATTAAAACACCATCGGCATAATTTTGGTAGTGCGTATCGTTCGGCCGTAATCGTCGTCCGAAGTTAGTAGGAGGGGCCTATATCACAAAAAATGCCATAAATCACGAACGGAATGTCCAATCCATCCCAAATTTGAATCACATGTCGCGGGTGGTTCAATCAACCAAGTACCAAAGCAATTCTATTTTCATCCATAGGGGGCGCCGCAAATGCGAGAAATGTAACCGTTTGTCGCAAAAACATGATTTTTGGGGGATAAATCCCCTCCGAATTACTTGATGATGTGACATTGTAATTGGCTGGCAATATCAGTGGCAATATATGTAAGCCACTGCGGCAACCATTTTTTTAAATTGCGACCTTTCTAGTTGGAAATGTAACCCAATGATAGCCCGGTGCAGGCCTGTGAAAAAATATATAAAAGCCTACTGCGAATAGCCGATCCTTTTAAACGCCCCAGACTACTATTTGGAAATATACGGTACTCTGATGAATAACCAAATGTAAATATACGGTAAGCCTACTCTGATGAATAACCAAATGTAAATATACGGTACTCTGATGAATAACCAAATGTAAATATACGGTACTCTGATGAATAACCAAATGTAAATATACGGTACTCTGATGAATAACCAAATGTAAATATACGGTACTCTGATGAATAACCAAATGTAAATATACGGTACTCTGATGAATAACCAAATGTAAATATACGGTACTCTGATGAATAACCAAATGTAAATATACGGTACTCTGATGAATAACCAAATGTAAATATACGGTACTCTGATGAATAACCAAATGTAAATATACGGTACTCTGATGAATAACCAAATGTAAATATACGGTACTCTGATGAATAACCAAATGTAAATATACGGTACTCTGATGAATAACCAAATGTAAATATACGGTACTCTGATGAATAACCAAATGTAAATATACGGTACTCTGATGAATAACCAAATGCCGTAACTTTTAGGAAGTTTCTCGGAGCATTTGGACCAGTTGACTTCGAGGGGCGAGGCTGATGGTGCCGCAGAGCCAGGGGCCCAGGACCCTGAGGCCCCTGGGGACAGGCCGGGGCCCGAGGCCCCTGGGGACAGGCCGGGGCCCGAGGCCCCTGGGGACAGGCCGGAGCCCGAGGCCCCTGGGGACAGGCCGGAGACCGAGGCCCCTGGGGACAGGCCGGGGCCCGAGGCCCCTGGGGACAGGCCGGAGACCGAGGCCCCTGGGGACAGGCCGGGGCCCGAGGCCCCTGGGGACAGGCCGGAGCCCGAGGTCCCTAGGGACAGGCCGGAGCCCGAGGTCCCTGGGGACAGGCCGGGGCCCGAGGCCCCTAGGGACAGGCCGGGGCCCGAGGCCCCTGGGGACAGGCCGAGGCCTTCGGGGGCCAAAGTCCCCAAGTCTGTCTCTGCCAGCAGCCTTTCACTGACCATCCCGGGAGGTGAGACACGCATGCGCGCGCGCGCGCGCGCGCGCGCGCGCACGCGCGCGCACACACACACACACACACACACACACACACACACACACACACACACACACACACACACACACACACACACACACACACACACACACACACACAGTGGTGGAAGAAGTACTTGTTTTGTTCCCAAACCAAACCTTGAGCTCGAGACCAAAGAGACATTTAATCTCCAAACCTGAGAATTGCAGATCGGCTCTTTTCACTTCTTAAGCATTTCTTCTTCAATGTAGGGAATTTATTTGATTGTTTTTATTTGTTTCATGAAAATTGCCAAAATGTTAGATTTTTGATTTATTCATGAACACATTTTGTAAAACAAAAATTAATATATATCATGATTTTATTAAATTCTTGATTTAAAAATAAAAAATATATAATTACTACTTCTTTATTTTCCCCCAGATGTCTTTGGGGCGTCGCCGCTCGCCAGCCCCCTCTCTCCCTATTCGCTCTCCTCGGACCCCTCCTCCTCCCGGGACTCCTCCCCTAGCCGCGACTCCGCCTCCCTCGGGGCCGTGGCCAATAACAGCAGATGCCCGCGGCAGCCAATCATCATCCACAGCTGTGGGAAGAAGTTCGGATTCACGCTGCGCGCCATCCGGGTGTACGCGTGTGACAGTGACGTCTACACCGTCTACCACATGGTCTGGGTGAGGACTTCATTATTTCTCTGCCACCACTAGGTGACGCCACTAGGTCACCACTAGGTGACAGTGCCGTCTACACCGTCTACCACATGGTCTGGGTGAGGACTTAATTCTTTATCTGCCACCACTAGGTGGCAGCAGAGGGCAGGTAAGCCTTTCCAGGGCCATTTTCATTTCCCGTTTTTTCCGGCTCGGAGGACCGTCATTGTAAGGGATCGGCTAATGTTGGCAGTAGCTCACAATGTTTATCTTTCGCCACAAACGTTAACATGTCGGGAGCGATGCGATGAAAAAAATCACAAATCACATCCGAACCTCGGATGAATGATCGTCACAGCGGGCAGTGTCGCATTTTTCAGAGATAATAAAATGGCCAAAGAAGATGATACTTTTAAGTGTTATAAATGGGGTGTGTTCTGTGTCTCCCTCTCAGAACGTGGAGGACGGCGGCCCCGCCCACCAGGCGGGGGTGAAAGCAGGAGATCTGATCACTCACGTCAACGGAGAGGCTGTCCACGGCCTGGTCCACACGGAGGTGGTGGAACTGCTGCTGAAGGTAGCGCATGCACACACACACACGCACGCACGCACGTGAAGGTACCTAATAGGGATGTCCCGATACACTTTTCCTGTTTCCGATCCGATCCCGATACCACAAATTATGTGTTTGCCGATACTGAATACCGATACCAGTGTTGTGATCTTGTGTTGTGTTAACAACAGTATGTGCACTTGCAGTTTGTGCAAAAGTATAAAAAAAAAGTATAAAAAATAAAATATTTTTTTCTTTTCTTATCAACTAGTCAACTAGTACCAACAAGGTCGACTAGTGGATTTACTAGTCGACTAATAAACTAGTCGACTAGTTGCTTAATGCCCTAGTGTCAACCCCTTACCCCTGTGTCGGATCGCTGGTTAGACTGGCATATTCCCCGATACCGATATGACCCGATATGACAAATAAGGGCCGATACCGATACTTTTCCGATACCGATATAGTATCTGATACAGTAGCGGGACATCTCTAGTACCTGCCCAAGGCGGAGTGGTTAAGACCAGGCTTGTCCTTGTCCTTGCCCGGATTAGTGCAAATAGAACAAAAATGTGTAAGGACAGATTTTGATGAAATTGTAAAAAGTGACTAACGCTTCCCCCTCCCCGCCACAGAGTGGCAGTAGAGTGTCCATCTCCACCACGCCCTTTGAGAACACCTCCATCAGGACCGGCCCCGCCCGAAGGAACAGCTACCGCAGCAAGATGGTGAGATGCTCCAAGAAGAGCAAGAAGGACAAGACCCCAGAGAGGTACGGACACGGTTCTGGTTCCGACTGATTGCATAGATCAGTTTTCATGTCAATGTCGACATGTCATGTTGCTGTATACCGCTCACTGTTGTGACGAAAGAGAGTTGAGCCAGAAGGCAAAGCTCTCTGTCTACCGAGCAATCTTCGTTCCCACTCTCACCTATGGTCATGAAGTGTGTGTCACAAAATGAGTTTTCTTCGACGGGTGGCTGGCATCTCCCTTAGAGATAGGGTGAGAAGTTCAGTCACGCGAGAGAGACTCGGAGTAGAGTCGCTGCTTCTTCGCCTGGAAAGGAGCCAGCTCCCTAGGGAGGTCCTCGAGGCATCTGGTTAGGATGCATCTCGGGCGTCTCCCTAGGAAGGTCCTCGAGGCATCTGGTTAGGATGCCTCTCGGGCGTCTCCCTAGGGAGGTCCTCGAGGCATCTGGTTAGGATGCCTCTCGGGCGTCTGTCTCCCTAGGGAGGTCCTCGAGGCATCTGGTTAGGATGCCTCTCGGGCGTCTCCCTAGGGAGGTCCTCGAGGCATCTGGTTAGGATGCCTCTCGGGCGTCTCCCTAGGGAGGTCCTCGAGGCATCTGGTTAGGATGCCTCTCGGGCGTCTCCCTAGGGAGGTCCTCGAGGCATCTGGTTAGGATGCCTCTCGGGCGTCTCCCTAGGGAGGTCCTCGAGGCACGTCCCACTGGGAGGAGACCCCGGGGCAGACCAAGGCGCAGTTGGAGGAAACACATCGACTCACTGGCCTTGGAACGTCTCGGGATCCCCCCAGGAGGAAGTCACTAATGTTGCTCTGGAGAGGGAAGTCTGGAGCTCTCTGGTGGAGCTGTTGCCCCCGCGACCCGACTACGGATAAGCTGTTTAAAATGGATGGACTTTGGAGGTGTTTAAATGTCTGCCTGTGGGGTTGTCTCTCTCCGGTCTGGCCACCAGGAGGCGCTCTGTGTTCCGTCGTTTCGCCATGCAGCCGTCTCCTCTGCTCCACGCCAGCCGCAGCTTCTCGTCTCTGAGCCACTCCCTGTCGTCTGGAGACAGTCTGCCTGGGTCCCCTACGCACCTCAACCAATCAGGTAAGACCCCTACGCACCTCAACCAATCAGGTAAGACCCCTACGCACGGCCTCGACCAATCAGGTAACATCGGATGTTGCCCAATAGACGCTCCCAGCCTGTAGACTGGCGCGCTCTGTTGCTACGGTGCTAATGTTCCGTCTTTTGATTAATCTCCGTCCTGGGCGATGAGCGTAATTATTTGACGGAGATCTCCGTCTTGACCGCTAAGAGTGTTAACAACTAGGGATGTCCCGAAACACTTTTTTCGTTTCCGATCCGATCCCACAGTTTCTGTCTTAGCCGACACCGATACCAGAGAATAATATTTATAATAATACAAGAAGAAAACAAGCCCAAATTGATTAAATCAATTAATTACCAGCTGCATTATTATTATCTGTGGGTCTGCTGCTGACGTTATGCCACTTTTTTAGCTGCGCTCCGCTGTTATGCTCAAATTAGTGACCCTTAAGAATTATGAGGCAACATGGCTGGAGACGAGGCAGCCAATCAGAACTGCTCGAATTTTGGGCGGGAACCCCTTTTGGTGTTAGCATTATGTTATGCTTTAGCTATTGAAAAATAGCAGATCTACAAGCTCATAGCGCGCCACCGAGTGGCGTGCTACGAGCTTGTAGGTCTGCTATTTTTGAAAAATCGAAGAACGACTGACATAGAAACATAGCTTTTTCAGAAAACTGTCAGGATGTAGAAGACATTTTTAGAATCTGATCTCAGGTCAGAATGGGTTAACAACCGTTGGTTTCTCCAGGCGGCGGCGGAGGCACCACCTCGTCCCAGAGCAGCTCTCCCAGCTCCAGCGCTCCCAACTCCCCGGCGGGCTCGGGCCACATCCGGCCCAGCACTCTGCACGGCCTGGGCCCCAACGGAGGAGGGGGCCCCAACGGGTCGGGCGGCCTGGGGTCGGGGGGCCCCAACAACAAACTGACGCCGGGCCAGAGGCTCCGAGGCCAGCAGGGCCGCCGCAAGTCTGCCGGCAGCATCCCTCTGTCCCCGCTGGCGCGCACGCCCTCGCCCACCCCACAGCCCCCCGCCTCCCCCCAGCGCTCCCCCTCCCCGCTGCTGCATGGGGGCGTGGCCGCCCTCTCCTCCAAGGTCAGAATGTTTCCATTTTAGTTGTTTCGTTTTCACATTTTTCTTATTTTTTTATAATTCAGTTTATTAGTTTTAGTGTTAGTACTGTTTGTTTTTAATGCTTTCGGTTATTTGTCAGATTGTAAATAAGTGACGTCACACCACTAGGTGCCACATGGTGGCGCCGACAGCGACGAAAAGCTAATAAATACATTTCCGAAAACAAAAACTATGGGCATTTTGTCCCATCATTTCAGTTCCTTTTAGTTATAGTTCTGTAAAAACAAAATATAGTTTCAGTTAGTCATCGTTTATCGTTTTTTATTTAGCTCAGTCAACGAAAATGTGTAACTTTTTTCAATGTCATAGTTTTTGTCATTTCGTTAAAACGATAAAACTACCTTTTTCTCTGGTCCCCAGATGACCCCCCCGGCCGTGGTGGTGGGCCACTCGCCGCCCAGCATCGTGCGTCACATGGTGCGCCCCAAGAGCGCCGAGCCGCCCCGCTCGCCGCTCCTCCAGCGCGTCCAGTCCGAGGAGAAGCTGACTCCCTCCTACCAAGGTTGGTGTTGTAGTTTAGAAGCTGTCTGTTTAGTTTAGAAGCTGTCTGTTTAGTTTAGAAGCTGTCTGTTTAGTTTAGAAGCTGTCTGTTTAGTTTAGAAGCTGTCTGCTACCGACCCCCACCATGTCCCCTATGGTAGGTACCCTCACATGTTCTCCCCTTGTCCCCTATGGTAGGTACCCTCACATGTTCTCCCTGTGTCCCCTAGGGTAGGTACCCTCACATGTTCTCCCCTTGTCCCCTAGGGTAGGTACCCTCACGTGTTCTCCCCGTGTCCCCTAGGGTAGGTACCCTCACATGTTCTCCCCTTGTCCTCTAGGGTAGGTACCCTCACATGTTCTCCCCGTGTCCCCTAGGGTAGGTACCCTCACGTGTTCTCCCCGTGTCCCCTAGGGTAGGTACCCTCACATGTTCTCCCCTTGTACCCTAGTGTAGGTACCCTCACATGTTCTCCCCGTGTCCCCTATAGGGTAGGTACCCTCACATGTTCTCCCCTTGTCCCCTAGGGTAGGTACCCTCACATGTTCTCCCCGTGTCCCCTAGGGTAGGTACCCTCACATGTTCTCCCCGTGTCCCCTAGGGTAGGTACCCTCACAGTTTCTCCCCGTGTCCCCTAGGGTAGGTACCCTCACATGTTCTCCCCTTGTCCCCTAGGGTAGGTACCCTCACATGTTCTCCCCGTGTCCCCTAGGGTAGGTACCCTCACATGTTCTCCCCGTGTCCCCTAGGGTAGGTACCCTCACATGTTCTCCCCGTGTCCCCTAGGGTAGGTACCCTCACATGTTCTCCCCGTGTCCCCTAGGGTAGGTACCCTCACATGTTCTCCCCTTGTACCCTAGTGTAGGTACCCTCACATGTTCTCCCCGTGTCCCCTATAGGGTAGGTACCCTCACATGTTCTCCCCTTGTCCCCTAGGGTAGGTACCCTCACATGTTCTCCCCGTGTCCCCTAGGGTAGGTACCCTCACATGTTCTCCCCGTGTCCCCTAGGGTAGGTACCCTCACATGTTCTCCCCTTGTCCCCTAGGGTAGGTACCCTCACATGTTCTCCCCTTGTCCCCTAGGGTAGGTACCCTCACATGTTCTCCCCTTGTCCCCTAGGGTAGGTACCCTCACATGTTCTCCCCGTGTCCCCTAGGGTAGGTACCCTCACATGTTCTCCCCGTGTCCCCTAGGGTAGGTACCCTCACATGTTCTCCCCGTGTCCCCTAGGGTAGGTACCCTCACATGTTCTCCCCGTGTCCCCTAGGGTAGGTACCCTCACATGTTCTCCCCTTGTACCCTAGTGTAGGTACCCTCACATGTTCTCCCCGTGTCCCCTATAGGGTAGGTACCCTCACATGTTCTCCCCTTGTCCCCTAGGGTAGGTACCCTCACATGTTCTCCCCGTGTCCCCTAGGGTAGGTACCCTCACATGTTCTCCCCGTGTCCCCTAGGGTAGGTACCCTCACATGTTCTCCCCTTGTCCCCTAGGGTAGGTACCCTCACATGTTCTCCCCTTGTCCCCTAGGGTAGGTACCCTCACATGTTCTCCCCGTGTCCCCTAGGGTAGGTACCCTCACATGTTCTCCCCGTGTCCCCTAGGGTAGGTACCCTCACATGTTCTCCCCTTGTCCCCTAGGGTAGGTACCCTCACATGTTCTCCCCTTGTCCCCTAGGGTAGGTACCCTCACAAAAAAACATGCTTGTCTCTAAACTGCCTCCCCCTGGCCAGCCGTTGACCCTGATGGAGGAGAAAGGAACTGGTTGGAATAATGTGTTCCTTCCACGCGCTAAGAAGCAGCCTGCTCACTCCTCATGCACTAAGAAGCAGCCTGCTCACTCCTCATGCACTAAGAAGCAGCCTGCTCACTCCTCATGCACTAAGAAGCAGCCTGCTCACTCCTCATGCACTAAGAAGCAGCCTGCTCACTCCTCATGCACTAAGAAGCAGCCTGCTCACTCCTCATGCACTAAGAAGCAGCCTGCTCACTCCTCATGCACTAAGAAGCAGCCTGCTCACTCCTCATGCACTAAGAAGCAGCCTGCTCACTCCTCATGCACTAAGAAGCAGCCTGCTCACTCCTCATGCACTAAGAAGCAGCCTGCTGACTCCTCATGCACTAAGAAGCAGCCTGCTCACTCCTCATGCACTAAGAAGCAGCCTGCTGACTCCTCATGCATCCTAAGAAGCAGCCTGCTCACTCCTCATGCACTAAGAAGCAGCCTGCTCACTCCTCATGCACTAAGAAGCAACCTGCTCACTCCTCATGCACTAAGAAGCAACCTGCTCACTCCTCATGCACTAAGAAGCAGCCTGCTCACTCCTCATGCACTAAGAAGCAGCCTGCTGACTCCTCATGCACTAAGAAGCAGCCTGCTCACTCCTCATGCATCCTAAGAAGCAGCCTGCTCACTCCTCATGCATCCTAAGAAGCAGCCTGCTGACTCCTCATGCACTAAGAAGCAGCCTGCTCACTCCTCATGCACTAAGAAGCAGCCTGCTCACTCCTCATGCACTAAGAAGCGGCCTGCTCACTCCTCATGCACTAAGAAGCAGCCTGCTCACTCCTCATGCACTAAGAAGCGGCCTGCTGACTCCTCATGCACTAAGAAGCAGCCTGCTCACTCCTCATGCATTGAAGGAAGCATGAGCTCAGTTAAAAAATACATAAAAAAATACATCAATAAATACAAAATAAAATATAGGGATATTTCCCGTATTCACAAATCAGTTTTTGCTTTACTCCCTGATCGATTGGTTGAAAATGGGTGAATTGGCTTCAACTTTAACAACCCTCTCCCTCCCTCCCTCCCTCCCCACGCACACACACACACACACACACACACACACACACACACACACACACACACACACACACACACACACACACACACACACACACACACACACAGGAGCAGACAAGAAGCACCTGTGTCCCAGGATGCTGAGCCTGGAGGTGACGCAGGAGGAATCCCAGGACGAGGTGTCGAGGCCTGGGTCGTCCAGGGACCACCACCACCCCCAGCAGGGGTCCCCCAGGGACCACCACCACCCCCAGCAGGGGTCCCCCAGGGACCACCACCACCCCCTGCACAGCCTGGAGGAGACCTCCTGCGTGGCCAGGGTCCGGCCCGCCGAGCAGGGCTGCCTGAAGAGACCGCAAGGCCGCAAGGTCCGTGTATGCATATAACCAACGATGCCTATATGCCAATTATTTGGGGGTCCAAGTGGACCCCCCCCCCCCCCCCCCCCCCAAATAATTGGCAAAAAAATAAACGATAATGTAAAAACAAAAGTGATATACCAATAGCGAAGAGCTTAGAGTATGCTATGGAGATTCCATTGATCCGAGACGAAACACAATCGATTGCCTGATCGTTAACACAATCTATACCAATTTATATTGCTTAAAGCCTCCTTTGCGAACCCGATAAATCTCTGGTTTCTTTAATGTCTATGAATCCAGAATTAATAGTATTTTATTTACCGTCCGTTAGCTTTTTTTAGCATCCATGGTGTGACGTAAAAAAAAGAAAACGCCCAAATCGCGGCGCACACGATCTAAAGCACCGACCTCGCCAGTAGAAAAGTAATGTTTACATTGGCAGATGACGGCCCGGACGGAAGCTATGAGTCGCACAATCACTTCCGGTTCAACGAACCTGTTCACGGCTGTCTAAAGAGTATCATTCTCTGCATTAACCCATTTAGACCTGAGCTCGATTCTACAAAATGTCTTCTAAAATCATGACCGTTTTCTGAAAAAGCTATGTTTCTATGTCAGTCGTTCAATTTTTCAAAAATAGCAGACCTACCCAGCTCGTAGCGCGCCACTCGGTGGCGCGCTATGAGCTTGTAGATCTGCTATTTTTCAATAGCTAAAGCATAACATAAGGCTAACACCAAAAGGGGTTCCCACCCAAAATGGGTTAAGCTGGCACTGGCTCCTCAGTGGAGCCATCTGGTGGCGGCATGTATTCTGTTCAAATAAACGTGCTCTGAGAATGCAATTATAATGTATTCCACATTTCCTCAACATTTTTTTTGAAAACAGCAGATCTACAAGATCACGGCGCGTTGTATCGTGAAGTGTCGTGAGCTTGTAGATCGTCTATCTCCAAAATAGCTGAGATAGGGTTCAAGTGACCGAAACAGACGCTGATGCTGTCTTAATTAATTCAGCTGGGGATCTGCCCTGTAACTGTATCTTAACTGCCGTGCGGCCTTTAGAGACTGAATGTGCGTCTCTGGATGAATAAAGAAAAGGTCTCATCTTCTCTTCTCTCTCTAGGTTGGACATCAGGAGTCTGTGGAAGACCTGGAGAAGGACACGCTCAAGTCCAAGGTATTGAATATCCAACATAATTAACCCACTTGGCGCCATTGTAGTAGATGTACGTCAATTATAACCTGACTCCGCCAGATGGGGCAGCAGAGAGTACACTGGGTTCCCCCCTCCTGCTCCCATCTGGCCAATCAGCGGCAGCTAGAGGCGGGATCAAGGCAGCACTGTGTATGCCTTGATCCCGCCTCTAGCTGCCGCTGATTGGCCAGGCCGTTTGGTGGCCGGAGCATCAAGTCTGCCTGAGAGTTCCCAGATGGGAGCAGGAGGGGGGGAACCCAGTGTACTCTCTGCTGCCCCATCTGGCGGAGTCAGGTTACGTCAATTAAAGCCTATTATTAAATCCTACGCTCAACACCATTGCCATAGATAAACGGCAATTGCGCTTCTATAGAGCTTTTTTTTAAATATTTTTTATCCCACGATTTTGTAACCCATTTTTCACCCCTGTGTCAATTATCTAATGTGATCCTGGGCTCTACACACCCTCCGCCAACCTAGTCCCCATATATGGGGGACATGGGGAGAGCAACGAACTCATGCTTCCTTCATGCATGAGTGTCCAAGTTGCTCCTTTACACCTGACAGGGGGGAGTTTCCCTGGTTGGACGTAGCGCGTGGAAGGAACACGTTATTCCAACCAGTTCCTTTCCCCTCCATCAGGCGCCCCGGCTGGCCAGGGGGAGGCAGTTTAAAGACCAGGATTACTGCATGTTTTTTGTGAGGGTACCTACCCTAGGGGACACGGGGAGAACATGCAAACTCCACACAGAAAGGCCCTTTCGCCAACCCCGCCTCGGGTATGGGCACTGATGACGTGGAGGCGGAAACACGCCGCCAGCACCCACAGCGTCCCGAGCGGGAATCGAACCCAGGACCTTCTAGCTGTGAGGCGACAGCACTACCAACTGTGCCACCGTGCCCCCTTCTATAGAGCTTTTGATCGATCAAGCCATAATGCTACTTACGTTAGCATCGGGTTGCTAGCTGTTGTTGTCATGACAATGGGTCGCCCATCTTAGATCGTCGTCGCCATAATAATCCATTCTATCAATTTCTTTCAATCGCCTGTATCTCCTATTTCTTGTCCCAGATGGCATTTCTGGTCAAAACAAGGTTTATTTGACGGCACAGAGTCGACGATGTGGAGCTCTCCACTGCACTGGCTTAGATCCGTTTTGTAAACAAGACCTGTCCAGGACCCGTTCAACTTCCTAGTGACTAGGTCACTACCAGAGCCTTGGATATAGACAGAGTTACGCAAACTGCGTTCACTTCATGGGGCTTCAGTCCAATGGCGGCTCTCCTTCATAGACTTTTATTGAGAATGGGGACAACCAACTGGGACAAGTCCTGGACCGAAAGTAGGCAGAAATGCATTGTTCTCAGGGCAACAGCCCAGCTTTAATGATCTTAAATCCCTTTATTTTAGATCGTTTTGTAGTAATAGTACAACATAAACATTACAGAGACTTTAGTTGTCACTGTACAATACTTTAAAACAGTTGTCATGTTGCACACATGCTTAAAATAGCTCTTATTTGCGCCGCCCTTGTTGAAAACAATGTATTTCCAACTCCAGCTTGTCTCAGTTCAGGCTGCATGAACAGCGCTTGGTTTCTGCCCCTCAATGTCGTAACTCTTCTATTAGATGGCTCTGAGTAGAGGTGTATCAACATGTTTGTTCATACCCTTTCAAGCAGCTAAAAACCTTCTTTCATTCCGTCCTTCTTGTTGTTCTTGTGGTGGTCGTGAAGCGTCAGGACTGGTCCGAGAGGCGGGAGTCTCTGCAGAAGCAGGACGCGCTGCGTGAGGCTGGGGACCCCTCGGCCCCGCCCTGCGTGGCGGCAGACGACAGAGGCGTCCTCCTGGGATGCCGGGCTACGGACAGATCGCAGAGCCCTGACTCTGGCCCGCTGCTGGAGCCCTCCAAAGGGGCCAGCACCGCACTCAAAGGTACCGTTTATAGGACCACGGACGTTTTGATATTTAAAGGTTTCTTGACATTCATTAATATCTGTTTTATGACCTCAATTACAGCCCACCTCACAAACTGAACTCTGAACATTCAGTGGATTTTCTGGGGGTTTTCTCTGTGTGTTCCGAAGCCTTTTGAGTTGCAATGAAAACAGGCAAAATCCCTCAACAGTGACATCTGCTGGCAAATTATCATAACAATATGGGATTTGTGGACTCTTACCTCACAGTCCACAGGCAAATCAGAGCACTTGGTTTGATCCAGAAAATCCCAGACCACAAAAAATCTACTGAATGTTAAAAGTTCACGTTTTTTGGTGCAATTGTCAATGTCACGATCCTTTTAACCCTTTCAAACCGGGAAATCATCTGTCACATTAGATTGTAGTTATATTTTAACCACTTTTAACCATTATGTTAAATTTGTGTTACATCAGATCTACAAGCTCATAGAGCTTTTAGATCTGCTATTCCACTATTTCTCCACTATTTCAGTCTAGTATTCATTTGCTGATGAAATCCTCAGTATATTCAGTCGAGTTATATTTAAGTCCTTATCTGGTTTACGTCTGTGGGGAAAAAAGGTTGTCGGCGAACACTTTTTCCTCTTTACGTTTTTTAGTGGTTGAAATGAACACCACCGTTGTCCTGCCTTTATTTTATTTTATTAAGACGTGCTCTACAAGAAGCTCAACACGCGCCAGGCCTGCGAGGGTCTCGCTGAGGGGTGCCCGTGTGGGGACGGCAAGGGTGCCCCGCTGCTGTGCCCCGCGCACCACGCGGACCGCCAGCTAGCATCTCACCATGCGGACCGCCAGCTAGCATCTCACCACGCGGACCGCCAGCTAGCATCTCACCATGCGGACCGCCAGCTAGCATCTCACCACACGGACCGCCAGCTAGCATCTCACCACGCGGACCGCCAGCTAGCATCTCACCATGCGGACCGCCAGCTAGCATCTCACCACACCGACTGCCAGCTAGCATCTCACCACACCGACCGCCAGCTAGCATCTCACCACGCCGACCGCCAGCTAGCATCTCACCACGCCGACCGCCAGCTAGCATCTCACCACACCGACCGCCAGCTAGCATCTCACCACACCGACCGCCAGCTAGCATCTCACCACGCCGACCGCCAGCACCTAGCGGCGGCCTCGCCTCCCTCCTGCAGAGCGGGGAAGGAGGGGGGCGGGCTCAAAGTGGACAGGCTGGACTTCAAGTCGCCCAACGTGGAGTTGTTCGCCCGGAAGAGGCTGTCCTTCGAGGAGAGGGAGGAGGGGGGCGTGTGCCGCATGTCCCCCACGGGCGGGAAACACGAGGGCCTCCACTTCGGCTCCAGGTTTACCTAACTTAACTTACCTTTTCTTTTATGCTTAACTTACGTTTTCTTTTCAAGATCTTTTTATTAGTTTTTGTTATGCTGCTGCTGTCGGGAGGAAATTGATAACGGGTACTCGATAAGCCCAAAGCTTATTGATACCGGGTACTCGATAAGCCCAAAGCTTATTGATACCGGGTACTCGATAAGCCCAAAGCTTATTGATACCGGGTACTCGATAAGCCCAAAGCTTATTGATACAGGGTACTCGATAAGCCCAAAGCTTATTGATACCGGGTACTCGATAAGCCCAAAGCTTATTGATACCGGGTACTCGATAAGCCCAAAGCTTATTGATACAGGGTACTCGATAAGCCCAAAGCTTATTGATACCGGGTACTCGATAAGCCCAAAGCTTATTGATACCGGGTACTCGATAAGCCCAAAGCTTATTGATACAGGGTACTCGATAAGCCCAAAGCTTATTGATACCGGGTACTGGATAAGCCCAAAGCTTATTGATACCGGGTACTCGATAAGCCCAAAGCTTATTGATACCGGGTACTCGATAAGCCCAAAGCTTATTGATAACAGGTACTGGATAAGCCCAAAGCTTATTGATACCGGGTACTCGATAAGCCCAAAGCTTATTGATACCGGGTACTGGATAAGCCCGAAGCTTATTGATACCGGGTACTGGATAAGCCCAAAGCTTATTGATAACAGGTACTGGATAAGCCCAAAGCCTATTGATACCGGGTACTCGATAAGCCCAAAGCTTATTGATACAGGGTACTCGATAAGCCCGAAGCTTATTGATACCGGGTACTGGATAAGCCCAAAGCTTATTGATACCGGGTACTGGATAAGCCCAAAGCTTATTGATAACAGGTACTGGATAAGCCCAAAGCTTATTGATACCGGGTACTCGATAAGCCCAAAGCTTATTGATACAGGGTACTCGATAAGCCCGAAGCTTATTGATACCGGGTACTCGATAAGCCCAAAGCTTATTGATACCGGGTACTCGATAAGCCCAAAGCTTATTGATACCGGGTACTGGATAAGCCCAAAGCTTATTGATACCGGGTACTCGATAAGCCCAAAGCTTATTGATACCGGGTACCGAATAAGCCCAAAGCTTATTGATACCGGGTACTGAATAAGCCCAAAGCTTATTGATACCGGGTACTCGATAAGCCCAAAGCTTATTGATACCGGGTACTGGATAAGCCCGAAGCTTATTGATACCGGGTACTGGATAAGCCCAAAGCTTATTGATACCGGGTACTGAATAAGCCCAAAGCTTATTGATACCGGGTACTGAATAAGCCCAAAGCTTATTGATACCGGGTACTCGATAAGCCCAAAGCTTATTGATACCGGGTACTGGATAAGCCCAAAGCTTATTGATACCGGGTACTCGATAAGCCCAAAGCTTATTGATACCGGGTACTCGATAAGCCCAAAGCTTATTGATACCGGGTACTCGATAAGCCCAAAGCTTATTGATACCGGGTACTCGATAAGCCCAAAGCTTATTGATACCGGGTACTGGATAAGCCCAAAGCTTATTGATACCGGGTACTGGATAAGCCCAAAGCTTATTGATACCGGGTACTGGATAAGCCCAAAGCTTATTGATACCGGGTACTGGATAAGCCCAAAGCTTATTGATACCGGGTACTGGATAAGCCCAAAGCTTATTGATACCGGGTACTGGATAAGCCCAAAGCTTATTGATACCGGGTACTGGATAAGCCCAAAGCTTATTGATGCCGGGTACTCGATAAGCCCGAAGCTTATTGATACCGGGTACTGGATAAGCCCGAAGCTTATTGATACCGGGTACTCGATAAGCCCAAAGCTTATTGATACCGGGTACTGGATAAGCCCAAAGCTTATTGATAACGGGTACTGGATAAGCCCAAAGCTTATTGATACCGGGTACTCGATAAGCCCAAAGCTTATTGATACCGGGTACTCGATAAGCCCAAAGCTTATTGATACCGGGTACTCGATAAGCCCAAAGCTTATTGATACCGGGTACTGGATAAGCCCAAAGCTTATTGATACCGGGTACTGGATAAGCCCAAAGCTTATTGATACCGGGTACTGGATAAGCCCAAAGCTTATTGATACCGGGTACTGGATAAGCCCAAAGCTTATTGATACCGGGTACTGGATAAGCCCAAAGCTTATTGATACCGGGTACTGGATAAGCCCAAAGCTTATTGATACCGGGTACTGGATAAGCCCAAAGCTTATTGATGCCGGGTACTCGATAAGCCCGAAGCTTATTGATACCGGGTACTGGATAAGCCCGAAGCTTATTGATACCGGGTACTCGATAAGCCCAAAGCTTATTGATACCGGGTACTGGATAAGCCCAAAGCTTATTGATAACGGGTACTGGATAAGCCCAAAGCTTATTGATACCGGGTACTCGATAAGCCCAAAGCTTATTGATACCGGGTACTCGATAAGCCCAAAGCTTATTGATACCGGGTACTCGATAAGCCCAAAGCTTATTGATACCGGGTACTCGATAAGCCCAAAGCTTATTGATAACGGGTACTCGATAAGCCCAAAGCTTATTGATACCGGGTACTCGATAAGCCCAAAGCTTATTGATACCGGGTACTCGATAAGCCCAAAGCTTATTGATACCGGGTACTCGATAAGCCCGAAGCTTATTGATACCGGGTACTCGATAAGCCCGAAGCTTATTGATACCGGGTACTCGATAAGCCCGAAGCTTATTGATACCGGGTACTCGATAAGCCCGAAGCTTATTGATACCGGGTACTGGATAAGCCCGAAGCTTATTGATACCGGGTACTGGATAAGCCCGAAGCTTATTGATACCGGGTACTGGATAAGCCCAAAGCTTATTGATACCGGGTACTGGATAAGCCCAAAGCTTATTGATACCGGGTACTGGATAAGCCCAAAGCTTATTGATACCGGGTACTGGATAAGCCCAAAGCTTATTGATACCGGGTACTGGATAAGCCCAAAGCTTATTGATACCGGGTACTGGATAAGCCCAAAGCTTATTGATACCGGGTACTGGATAAGCCCAAAGCTTATTGATACCGGGTACTGGATAAGCCCAAAGCTTATTGATACCGGGTACTGGATAAGCTTGTTATCGGGTTTTTCGGGTATCAGGTTTCGAGCTCCATCCCTACCGCTAACTCATTTAAGTAGTCACATAATATTCATCTTCACTGCGAACCGTCCATGTAATCCATAGTTACGAGGCAGAGGAAAAAGGTCCCTACTAGGAAGTGAAACAGAGTTTTACGACCAGGTGTTTTCCACGTGGATTCCTTCACAGGAACTTACCACGCTGGGCGAGACCTCCGCTGTAGAGTGTATCATGTTTTGGGGGGGGCAGAAGTTGTGGGATTTTAGCAGCTAGTACCGCTCAAGTAAATGACGTCGACGCTTTACAAATCTGTTTACATTCTCGGTGAATGAAACAAGTGTTGGGATTGGTTGAACAAATACCGTATCGGCGGGAAATACATCTGACGGATGTTCCGGACCGACACTTCTGCCTCAGGTTGTGACCAGGCTTTTCTCTCTGCAGATGAGTAAGGTTGGGACCGAGGCTAGGGCAAGGTTGATCATAGGTTAGCTAATAGCGCCATCTAGTGGAAGCACAGTTAGGACATGTTTCATGTCATTTGCAGGTGAATGAGTTTAGCAAAGACACTTATGACCTATGAGAAAAAAAAAGATAGGGTACAACAACTGGAATGTAATAATACTTACCCTGCCTTTCTGACTCCGCCCCCAGGTCCAAGAGTCTCCAGCTGGACTCGCCCATGTCCTACGAGCACATGAAGGGCGTCCACTCCAGCCCCGAAGGCCTGGCCGCCGCTCCCAAGATGTTCTCGGCGAGAGGAGAGAGCGCCGTGGAGAAGCTGCAGTTCATCTCGGCGTCGGCGGAGATGAACCCCTCCCTCCGGAAGACCTCGTCCGAGTACAAGCTGGAGGCGGCGGGGGGGCACCGTCTGGCGTCGTCCCTCAAACCCCTGGAGGGGACGCTGGACATCGGCCTGCTGTCGGGCCCTCCGCGGCTCTCCAAGACGGACGGCTGTCTGTCCAGGCTGGCGGACATCGTTGCAGAGTCTCCCCTTCCTCCTCCCGCGTGGCTGCAGAGTCCCACCGCGGCGTCAAGCCCCCCGCCGCAGCTTAGACACGCCAAGAAGAGCCCCCTGTTGGGCGCCGCGCCGAGCCTGGGCTGCCCTTCCGGTTCGTCTCCGAACAGCAGCGGCGGGGGCGTCGCCTCCTCCAAGGAGCAGCCGAGTCACCTGGAGTCGAAATGTAGCGACGGAGGAGGAGGAGATAAACCTCCGGAGGACGGCGAGCCGCTCGCGAAGGCCTCGTCACCCAACAACAACAACAAGGCTGAAGAGGCCTTCGGCTTCGGCAAGCCGGAGAGCACCTGGAGCGGCGTCAAGGCGCAGAACCCTCCTCCAGAGCACCGGAGCGGCGGCGGTGGCGGCAGCATCCGCCACGGCTCCTCCCACTTCTCGTCGTGCGGCAAAACACCGTCCATACGCGAGGTGAGCAACGAGGACCAGGAGGACGACGTGCCCGAGAGCGCAGGGCCGCGAGTCGCTTTGTCGGACCGCTCTGAGACGTCCGACGCTCAGAGCGCCGCCGCAGTCAAGCCCGAGACCACCGGGTCCCACGCAGCCGCTGCCACCACCGCCGAGGCTGAGGCGACACGTGTTCCACGGCCGCTAGAGCAAAGCGTCAACGTTGCTGCGTCGGGGACGCCTCGGCCTCGGCGTGGCGACAAAGAAATCTCCACCACGCCAACCTCGAGTACGACGCAAAGCAGCGGCGCCGTCGTGTGCGTACGTTACATTTTAGAAGATCCTCAACATCTCTCCAAGCAGCAGTTTCTGTTCCCCTCTCCTCGTGGCGAACCGTGGGTTTATAGCCTAACGCCGGGGGGCGGCGGCACCGGTTCTGGGGAGGAGGATGAGGAAGAGGAGAGCGAGTCGTGCGGTTCAGTGCCACGGCACTGCTCGGAAACCTCCCTGAACAGAGACTGTACTGCAGTACCACAGCCCGCCACCAGACCTGAAACCCCTCTGAAGAACAGAGACGCTAGTGCAGTACCACAGCCCGCCACCAGACCTGCCGTGAAGGAGGCTAGCGCTACGACCAGCATCTATTCCAAAGAAATCTACACGTCCAGCCCGATGCGAAGCATCGCTTCCGGGACGTCAGGAAACGCACACATTAGCACAAAACCGGAGCAGAGAAATGTTTCTTCCAAAGGGACGGAGAACATGACGGTCAAACACGTCTCATCGCAGAGTTTTAAACGAAACGACGCCGTTGTCGTCGGCGATGCGTTGGTGAGTCCCGACGCGTCGGAGCGGAGCGGCTTGGCTCCTCCCACGTCACCAAAGACCAGCATTATTAACCCCTCCGAGCCTGAGCAGTTCCCGTCAACACCGACGACAAACTATCCGGTTGAAAAAGCATGTCTGAAATCTCCCTCGGAGGCAGACCGTTCGGTGTCCATGACGCTGGCGTCCAGCACAGCAGCCTCTCCAAGACAGACAGCACGGCCTGCGGCTTCAGGGATCAGCAACGAAACGGTGCTCACTGTGGGGAAGATTGAAACGGAGACTGGCCCGGTCACTGGCCCCGTCACTGGCCCCGTCACTGGCCCGATCACTGGCCCCGTCACTGGCCCCGTCACTGGCCCGATCACTGGCCCGATCACTGGCCCCGTCACTGGCCCCGTCACTGGCCCCATCACTGGCCCGATCACTGGCCCCGTCACTGGCCCCGTCACTGGCCCCATCACTGGCCCGATCACTGGCCCCGTCACTGGCCCGATCACTGGCCCCGTCACTGGCCCCGTCACTGGCCCCATCACTGGCCCGATCACTGGCCCCGTCACTGGCCCCGTCACTGGCCCCATCACTGGCCCGATCACTGGCCCCGTCACTGGCCCGATCACTGGCCCCGTCACTGGCCCGATCACTGGCCCCGTCACTGGCCCCGTCACTGGCCCCGTCACTGACATGAACCTGAAAGATCCGGCTCCTCTCGTCAGGCACAACGCAGCAGAGACCCCTCAACGGGGGGAAAGCCCACCAAGCGTGGCCGCAGTAGCTCCGGTGCACAACAACGTCAAGAAAGAAAACGCGGAATCCAAGCAAAAAACGTCGCCTCCCAAAACCGTAGCTCCTTCTTCTTCGTCCGCGAACGCCCAAGTTACGAAACAACAAGGTCTGGAGACGGCGAGAGGACACGCTAAAGAGGCGGAGGCTCCGGTGGTCAAGGACCACAGCGCAGAACCCAGACCACGCAAACAACAACATTCGGCGGTCCTGGCGCTTTCTACGCCTGCTCCTCCCTGGCAGCCCAGAGCCCAGAGAGAGGCGCCGGATGCTCCTCCCCCTCGGCCTGCCCCGCCCCTGGCGGCCGCCGCCAAACGAGAAGCACACACGCCGCCGGGCAAGGCGCCATCCAAAGACGGCCTCAGGTTCGAGGGCACCAAACCAGGCAAAAGCCCCCCAGCGGAGGGCGGGACCACCGGCGGCGGGGGGGAAGCTCCGGGGTCGTCGTCCTCCTCCTCCAAGCACAGCAGCAGCAGCAGCAGCAGCGAGCGAATCGGCGGCGCGTCCGATTCGAGGTCCGCCGAGAAACAGTCGTGGTCCTCCTCCTCCTCCTCCGCTCGTAGTAAGGAGCAGTCGGAGAGGAGGAGAAAAGATGGCGGTGTGGAGCCTCCGGGCGCCGCCACCGCCGCGCAGAGGCACGCCTCCAGGAGAGAGACGGCGTCGAGGAGCGTCGTCGCCCCGGTGTCTTCTGCTAGCGCGAGGGACGGCGCCGCTAGCGCCTCCGACAAGGACTATGGCGGTAGCGTCAGGTCCAAGCAGGGGAAGGAACTGTCGCCACGCACTTCCCTCGGCAAGAAGTGAAGAGAGACTTTAAATAAGCAGCCAATTGGTCCATTGTTTTAGAACGTTTTTTTTTTTTTCGTCCATCATGCCTTCTTTTGTTTGATTACCGGCGAAGCTGTGTTCGTTAACAGGGATAGAAGTCGTGCTTCTGTGTGTGTGTGTGTGCGTGTGCGTGTGCGTGTGTGTGTGTATGCGTGTGTGTGTGTGTGTGGGTGTTGAGGCATAACACACACTGTCTTGCGCACTGTGTTTCTTCTGAATCAATGAGCAGGTCACTGTAAACGTGGACAGAGCAGAATGCTGGAAACGATTTGTCTTATTCCTTCGTCTTATTGGTTCCCTGAGTATCAGGGTGCTTTCTTATTGGTTCCGTGAGTATCAGGTTGCTTCCGAGTTTTCCTGATCCGATATTGATATTTTAATAGAACAATTATGCCATAATATCACAATAGTACAATATCCAACATCACAGACAATATCCAGTCTAATAGCATGATATGGATATATGTCTTTTTTGCTTCCGATCTGATTCCCATCATTTGAAAATGACGTGATCGGCTCCCGATTTCGGGTGCAGTACTTAGTTTAGACTGTTTTTGGTTTAGACTAGTCATTGGTTAGACCAGTCATTAGTCCTACAACTACAACCTATCTCAAACCCTCACCCTAAACCTAACCTCCCACGGGGTAGCACACCTAAACCTAACCTTAACCCATGTCTAAACAATGACTAGTCTAAACTAAGTATGCACCCCCCCCGATTTCTGATCAGGTGATTGGATCTGGACAACTCTAGGTTTAACCCATTCAGAGCTGAGGACCTGAGGAGCTTTTAACCATTATTTTAAACTTTAGCTGTTGAAAAATAGCAGATCTACAAGCTCGTACCGCTGCACTCGAGCTTGAAGATCTGCTATTTAAAAAAAAATCATGACGATGTGTGCAAATCTTTGAATTATTATATTCTTTCACATTGAACGTTTTTAACTCAAATCTTTGCTCCTGGTCCCTGGAACAACATATTTTCAGATGGGGGTCCGCGGCCAAATACAGATAATTCTGTGGGTCCTTGACATGAAATAGTTTGAGAACCACTGATATAGAAACGTGGGTTTTTTTCAGAAAACTGTCAGGATTTGGAAGACGTTTTGTAGAATCTGGTCTCAGGTCTCAATGGGTTTACTAGTCTGTTCACAGATTGAATTCTTAGCTTCAGGGTTAGAGCGACGTTAACAAATTAAATTAATTCAAAACCTGGCATCCGTCAGTGTCATTATACAAACTTTAATTAGATTTAGATTTCCCCAAATTCAAAATAATGTCCAAGACGAAAGAAATAGCAGCTTCATACGTTCACCATCAGATCGTTCACCTTCATACGTTCACCATCAGATCGGCGATTAAAAAAAAAAAAATGTTGTAGTTATATCGCCTCCCTTTCCGAAGATTGGATGTCGGACAGAGCGTGTGTGTGTGTGTGTGTGTGTGTGTGTGTGTGTGTGTGTGTGTGTGTGTGTGTGTGTGTGTGTGTGTGTGTGTGTGTGTGTGTGTGTGTGTGTGTGTGTGTGTGTGTGTGTGTGTGTGTGTGTGTGTGTGTGTGTGTGTGTGTGTGTGTGTGTGTGTGTGTGTGTGTACGCGCGATTTGGGGTCAGTGGGTCACACAGAAAGAACAGCATTTAATTGTCCTGTGATGCTTCTCGCTTAGAACACAATCATATATTTAGTGGAGGGGCCTTAGGGAGTTAATATATGATTATATATATAGTGGAGGGGCCTTAGCGAGTTAATATATGATCATATATTTAAAGAAGGGGCCTTAGCGAGTTAATATATGATCATATATTTAAAGAAGGGGCCTTAGAGAGTTAATATATGATCATATATTTAGTGGAGGGGCCTTAGAAGAGTTAATATATGATCATATATTTAGTGGAGGGGCCTTAGCGAGTTAATATATGATCATATATTTAGTGGAGGGGCCTTAGCGAGTTAATATATGATCATATATTTAAAGAAGGGGCCTTAGAGAGTTAATATATGATCATATATTTAGTGGAGGGGCCTTAGAAGAGTTAATATATCATATATTTAGTGGAGGGGCCTTAGAGAGTTAATATATGATCATATATTTAGTGGAGGGGCCTTAGAGAGTTAATATATGATCATATATTTAGTGGAGGGGCCTTAGGGAGTTAATATATGATCATATATTTAGTGGAGGGGCCTTAGAGGGAGTTATTATGGGCAACAGAAGGTAAAAAAAAGTCAAACTGGCTGTTCTTTAGCAGGTTACGGAGTTGTATTCACATTCCTCTGGCTTAGCATCTGTACATTTCTAAATCTTTTAATTTTTATGCAATGTGGTGTAAATAAATATGACTACTGTAAAAAAAAAAAAACTAAAAAAAAAAAAAACCCACATGGGCTTACATGAGTGTAGTTTGTATTATAATGTATGTATAATATATTTTGCCACGTAAACGTTTGTACTACTTAGAGATATCGTGGTGTCATCATCTTTCTGCTTGACAATTCCTCGCGGTCTAGAATAAGCTAAACATATCGTCTCTGTTGGGCGGAAACCTCAAATTATGTCCCAATCTGTTTTACTCTTCAGGATATTAAAACACTAATATATATGTATATATCAGATCTATAGCAGATCTGCTAGCGCAAAAACGTGTGGCTCCGTGGCACGTTTCCAGCTTGCAGATCTGCTATACTTTAGATGCTTTCGTGTGACGCTGTAGTACGATCAGGTCGGGCGTTAATTTATGAAGAAAGAAATAACACACAAATAGTTGAAATACGGACGACAGCGACAACACAGGCATCCTCTGTGACATTGTCCAGCTACACCTGGACAACACAGGCATCCTCTGTGACATTGGCCAGCTACACCTGGACAACACAGGCATCCTCTGTGACATTGGCCAGCTACACCTGGACAACACAGGCATCCTCTGTGACATTGGCCAGCTACACCTGGACAACACAGGCATCCTCTGTGACACCTGGCCGCTCTGTGACATTGACCAGCTACACCTGGCCGCTGTCGGCTGGAAACCCTGTATGTTCAAAACACTGCTTTTTTTTGTGTGTTCCAACGTATCCAATGTGGTTATTTAGTCACAAGCTGTTGTTAAAACCTTTCATTGGTTCAATATTTATAAAACTTTGTCTTTGATTAAAAAAAAAAAAAAAAAAAGTAGCAAAACTCGTCGATCTACGTGGAAGCTCACGAGCGACTATTTTCTAGTATGACAAAGTAGGGCATTAATTTACTAGGAAATAAATAAAGAAAAAAACAAAACGTTAATGGTGACATATGAGGTTTCCGCGCGACAGTGACACATTTTTACTTGAAACACAAACAAATATTAAAGGCGATGAGCGTCGACGGAGCCTTTCCCATAAATGTAGCGTTATTATTATTATCATTATGAGAAAACTGTGAGGGTCGTCGGCACTTCCCAACCAATGTTGTTTATTATTGTAAACGCCATGTCAAGGTATTCATTCGCTTACTATGAAAATGTTTTTTTTTTGCTTGTTTTTTTTTTTTTATAACAAATACTATTATTATTTTTGGGGGTATTGTTGAAATGAAAAAGAGACAACAAAAACTTGATTAATGCTTGAAAAGGTCTAGAAAGTGATGTCTGGTGTGTATGTATGTACTATATGTATGTATGTATGTAGTATGTACAGTATGTATGTAAGTATGTATTGCCAATGCCAAGTACACTTAGTAGACATGACGGGAATGTAACAGAATCTGCCTAATGATGATGTCACTGGAAGACGGTTTCTGAACTGCCCACAGCCCTCCTATGAGACACAGACTGAGTAGAAAAAGATTGTGCCATTTTATCATGATTATTAGTGAGGACCTATTATATGAAAAGTGGTGAAGTGACCCTAACAAGTATATACTTTGTCACGATAGTATAAATAACACACATGCGCAAACAGACGAGCTCACAGCAGCGCGCGGCGCGGCGGTTGTGCAACGTGCTATGTCTCGCCTAATGTTTCATCTATTACGACAGTGCGGAATAGAGACGAGTGTGGTTGAACTCACGTTCATTTCCGTAAGGAGATTATAGGGATGGGACGATAATCGCTATTATGATCCTTTATCGTGATTAAAAAAAAACGCTCACAACAATCACATGGCGGAGAATTTCATTTAATTTATCGTGGAAATTGTCATCCGTTGGCTTTTGTCTTCTCTATACTTAAACCCTCAATACTTAAACCCTCCATACTTAAACCCTCTATACTTAAACCCTCCATACTTAAACCCTCCATACTTAAACCCTCAATACTTAAACCCTCCATACTTAAACCCTCCATACTTAAACCCTCTATACTTAAACCCTCAATACTTAAACCCTCAATACTTAGTCAAACTAACACATAAAGTCCTGCACTTTTCTCTTTTTTCAGTCTACTCCAAATCTCTCCAAATGTCTTCCCCCTCCCAGAATGTGGCTGCTTGGGAGGGTGCAAGTGGTCAACAAAAGAGTTTTTTTATTCACGATATCGTAATCACAATTATTGTGTCCGCTATGATGGTGACCGGTCATTTTTCCCACATCGTCCCTTCCCTAAATATGGCAGATTATAATTATAGCAATATAATTAGTCTCAATATAAATAGGCTCCAAGCTGTCCCTGCTACTGTAAAGTCTGTTCAAACATGAATAATCTGCAAGGCATTTACACACTTATACGCGTGTACATATTTATACGCGCAACACGCAGACATACCCTTCGGTACTGTAGAGGCCTTTAAATCGCAAAACCCGCAACGCCAATCAGACGGCCTGGATAGTGCACCGACGTCTGATGACAATATCGCTAGAGGACGCTATAAATCCACGGGGTTCATGTACCTTTTATTTGCATTGTAATCCCCAGAGGGGAAGAACTGTGATTGAATGTCATCCAGGCCGCTTCACTCGTATGGAAATGAAGAATCAACTGACTGAGAGAAAACGCAAAATGTTACTGCAGCCAAATCTTTGCTAGAAACAGACTGTATCGAATATGACTGACTGTCATGACTGTCGTAAACGATACAGACCGCAATTCTCATATTAGACGATTTTAAGATGACCCCATGTTATTAGCATAGAGAAGAACTTCCGTGAACGACGTCCGGACTTCGGCGCTCTATCGCAAAACCTGACGGTGGCCTGGATTATCGGCCTACAAACGTAGAATTCACGTCATGCAGTGTTTTCCTCTGTGCTGTCGGCTATACCTGCATATAAACAAACGTTATCAGCTGTATTAACGAGACATCATGAATACATACTTGACACAACATTAGGAGGTTTATATTAATGATATACTGTGTCCCGAGAACGCAGACTCAAACACGCCGTTCACGCCACTGAGATTGATTGATTGATTGATTGATTGTGATGAGATTTAATTGCCGTTAATGAATCTACCATCCAGTGTAACGATCATTTGAAAATATACCGTAAATGTATTTTGCCGTTTTTGTCAGAAAAAACAAAAGAAAAAAAGATGCACCTTAATGATCACATTTACCATGTAGTTCATGGAAAGAGTAAAAAAACTGAACAAGAGAGACTTAAACTGAAGCTAATGAGGTTGAACAACAAGAGAGACTTAAACTGAAGCGTGGCTAATGAGGTTGAACTGAAGCGTGGCTAATGAGGTTGAACGCATATCGAAACGAATGGCGAAAAACGTCGTTTCAAATGAATCGACGTCTATTTTTTTAACCTATGCCTTTTTCTTTTCTTTTTTTCTTTTCTTTTTTCGGAGATTGACGTTAAAATTCCTCGAAGGCGAATTAAGCACATGGTTAAATATTTTGTTTACAGAAGCTTAATGGATGTATATTTTGTATATCGTGTTGATTTTTTTGCCAAAATCTATCTGTGTCTTTATGGAAAATGTGTTTGACTGTAGCGTGACCTCCTCCTTCCCCGACAAGCTGTCGTTTTTCTGCCGTAGAATCATTGTTTGTTCATCGTTATGTCAAGGTCCAACGGAAGCCCGTTTTTTTGTGTTTTTTTGCCACCGAACCGTAATGCCACATTGAGAAAATAGTCAATCTGCGCGCTGGCTATAAAAAAAAAGAAGTTATAATGCTTTGGCATTTTTTTGAAAGCGTTCGACAACATTCACCGATAAGGACATCCCCAAAACAGAGACGCCATTTTCCATGTGGTTAGAAGACCTGCATTTTGTTCTTAAATTGTGACTTATTTTTCTTTCTTTATTTTATTTTTTCATATACTCTGACTTTTCTTTCTCGCTGTTGCTAATTTCACGTCAGATAAAAGGTATAATTGGGACATTATTTAAAGTAAAAATCGGATTGAAATAAATTCCTGCTCGCAATTCAGGTCTTTTTGACGTGTCCGAAAAATGGGCTCCCATTGGTTCCTTCTTTGTACCTTTTTGTCTTTTGGGTTACATTTTGCTTTTTGCTTTTCTGTCTCTGTGTGAAACTAGTGTTAGATGAACTCGCTTACTCTGGTCTGTCTTCTAGGATCTGTGCAATAAACATGTGTTTGATTACTCTGGTCTGTCTTCTAGGATCTGTGCAATGAACATGTGTTTGATTACTCTGGTCTGTCTTCTAGGATCTGTGCAATAAACATGTGTTTGATTACTCTGGTCTGTCTTCTAGGATCTGTGCAATAAACATGTGTTTGATTACTCTGGTCTGTCTTCTAGGATCTGTGCAATAAACATGTGTTTGATTACTCTGGTCTGTCTTCTAGGATCTGTGCAATAAACATGTGTTTGATTACTCTGGTCTGTCTTCTAGGATCTGTGCAATAAACATGTGTTTGATTACTCTGGTCTGTCTTCTAGGATCTGTGCAATAAACATGTGTTTGATTACTCTGGTCTGTCTTCTAGGATCTGTGCAATAAACATGTGTTTGATTACTCTGGTCTGTCCGATAGGATCTGAGCAATAAACATGTGTTTGATTACTCTGGTCTGTCTTCTAGGATCTGCAATTTAACATGTTTGATTACTCTGGTCTGTCCGATAGGATCTGAGCAATAAAACATGTGTTTGATTACTCTGGTCTGTCTTCTAGGATCTGCAATTTAACATGTTTGATTACTCTGGTCTGTCCGATAGGATCTGAGCAATAAAACATGTGTTTTGAGTTTTTGTATTTGGCCCATGAAGGAAGCTCTAGTCTATGGATTGTATTTGGCCCGTGAAGGAAGTTCTAGTCTATGGATTGTATTTGGCCCATGAAGGAAGCTCTATGGATTGTATTTGGCCCATGAAGGAAGCTCTATGGATTGTATTTGGCCCATGAAGGAAGCTCTAGTCTATGGATTGTATTTGGCCCTTGAAGGAAGCTCTATGGATTGTATTTGGCCCGTGAAGGAAGCTCTATGGATTGTATTTGGCCCGTGAAGGAAGCTCTATGGATTGTATTTGGCCCATGAAGGAAGTTCTAGTCTATGGATTGTATTTGGCCCTTGAAGGAAGCTCTATGGATTGTATTTGGCCCGTGAAGGAAGCTCTATGGATGTCATAGATGTTGTATATTATTAAAAACAAGATATTTATACTTCTAATGTTGCGTAATAATAATGAAAATAAAATGTATTGATATACGATCACATCACGGTGTATTTTCATTCAGAATGAAATGTATATTAATCTTTTCACCGTGAATAGTAATGGGGGATCTGTGTGTGTCTAGTGGTGCAGCAAAATATATAAAATTCTGTCTTTTTTGTGTTAAAACCCATTCTGGGCAGGAACCCCTTTTGGTGTTTTAACTAAGCATTATGTTATACTTTAGCTATTGAAAAATAGCAGATCTACAAGCTCATAGCGCGCCACCGAGTGGCGCGCTACGAGCTTGTAGGTCTGCTATTTTTGAAAAATCGTGAAAATGCGGCACAAATATTGCCTGAAATATTCTTTCAGAATACTTTTTTTTATTTCGACGTCAGGCCTAAATTATATGATATGATATGAACTTTATTTGTATAGCGCTTTTCAAAACATAGTTCCAAAGTGCTGCACAGAGCAAGATTAAAAAAAGCAAGAAACACACAATAACAAAATGATAATGGCACACAAAACAATAACAAGGATGTATGTACAATTGGCTATTAAATAGTTAAAAAACACTGTATAAAGGTGGGTTTTCAGGCGTGACTTAAATAGGTGTAAATGGGTTGATGACGAGAGCGTTATCACTCCATTCAACCACTGTATTTACTCGTGTTGGTGCAGTCCAGGATCACTGGATCTGTCTAGAAGAGACATCAGTCCAGGATCACTGGATCTGTCTAGAAGAGACATCAGTCCAGGATCACTGGATCTGTCTAGAAGAGACATCAGTCCAGGATCACTGGATCTGTCTAGAAGAGACATCAGTCCAGGATCACTGGATCTGTCTAGAAGAGACATCAGTCCAGGATCACTGGATCTGTCTAGAAGAGACATCAGTCCAGGATCACTGGATCTATCTAGGAGAGACATCAGTCCAGGATCACTGGATCTGTCTAGAAGAGACATCAGTCCAGGATCACTGGATCTATCTAGGAGTGACATCAGTCCAGGATCACTGGATCTGTCTAGGAGAGACATCAGTCCAGGATCACTGGATCTGTCTAGAAGAGACATCAGTCCAGGATCACTGGATCTGTCTAGAAGAGACATCAGTCCAGGATCACTGGATCTATCTAGAACAGACATCAGTCCAGGATCACTGGATCTGTCTAGGAGAGACATCAGTCCAGGATCACTGGATCTGTCTAGGAGAGACATCAGTCCAGGATCACTGGATCTATCTAGGAGAAACATCAGTCCAGGATCACTGGATCTATCTAGGAGAGACATCAGTCCAGGATCACTGGATCTATCTAGGAGAGACATCAGTCCAGGATCACTGGATCTGTCTAGGAGAGACATCAGTCCAGGATCACTGGATCTGTCTAGAAGAGACATCAGTCCAGGATCACTGGATCTGTCTAGAAGAGACATCAGTCCAGGATCACTGGATCTATCTAGGAGAGACATCAGTCCAGGATCACTGGATCTGTCTAGAAGAGACATCAGTCCAGGATCACTGGATCTATCTAGGAGCGACATCAGTCCAGGATCACTGGATCTGTCTAGGAGAGACATCAGTCCAGGATCACTGGATCTGTCTAGAAGAGACATCAGTCCAGGATCACTGGATCTGTCTAGAAGAGACATCAGTCCAGGATCACTGGATCTATCTAGAACAGACATCAGTCCAGGATCACTGGATCTGTCTAGGAGAGACATCAGTCCAGGATCACTGGATCTATCTAGGAGAGACATCAGTCCAGGATCACTGGATCTGTCTAGGAGAGACATCAGTCCAGGATCACTGGATCTGTCTAGAAGAGACATCAGTCCAGGATCACTGGATCTGTCTAGAAGAGACATCAGTCCAGGATCACTGGATCTATCTAGAACAGACATCAGTCCAGGATCACTGGATCTGTCTAGGAGAGACATCAGTCCAGGATCACTGGATCTATCTAGGAGAGACATCAGTCCAGGATCACTGGATCTGTCTAGGAGAGACATCAGTCCAGGATCACTGGATCTGTCTAGAAGAGACATCAGTCCAGGATCACTGGATCTATCTAGGAGAGACATCAGTCCAGGATCACTGGATCTGTCTAGGAGAGACATCAGTCCAGGATCACTGGATCTATCTAGAAGAGACATCAGTCCAGGATCACTGGATCTATCTAGAAGAGACATCAGTCCAGGATCACTGGATCTATCTAGAAGAGACATCAGTCCAGGATCACTGGATCTGTCTAGAAGAGACATCAGTCCAGGATCACTGGATCTATCTAGAAGAGACATCAGTCCAGGAGTATTTTAGTATGTATTGATCTGGTGTGTCGACTCGGTGCGACATTCAGACAGACATTCCTCAGTACGACAGCTGTCAGTATAGAGCGTCGCAGCCCCGCCCCCTCGAGAGACCCGGAAAATAAATCCCGATCATTTTCCTCATAGACTTTTCAGAAAGTATTTATTTAAAGACGTTTACGCCGCGGACAAAGCCAACTCTTGTCGTGACGAATCATGACAATAAACAATGTTTTGGGCCAAACAAAGAATTAGAAAGTAGAAAAAAACGGCAGGTTATGTACAACACTTTTTTTTGTTGTTTTTCTTCTTTGTAATTATTTGTTTGGTCCAAAATATTGTGTTTGTTGTCATGATTTGTCACGACTCAAATTGGCTTCGTACGACGCTTAAAAGGTCTTTAAATAAATACTTTTTGAAATGTCTATGGGAAGAATGCATTGGGATTCATTTCCTGGGCCTGGTGTCGTCATGAAAGGGGGCGGGACTGCGACGCTCTATAAAGGGTGAAAAGTACAGCTGAGCTCACACACCCCTGGGGAGCACCTACCAACATTGGTAGTTAATGCTGAGGAGAGGCTTGTGTTCACCTTCACCCTCTGTACTCTGTTGGTAAAGGCCTATTCATAGTCTGTATTTTCGGTGGCTCCGGTGGTGAGCTGATCACCGGAGCTGAAATAACGTTGAGCGGTGGTGAGTAAAAACAGAGAAGGGCTGGGGCGGTGGCGGTGGTTTGCTCTTCACCGCGGCTAGTGACGTCATGTTGTAGTTCGGTGGTCACCTCAGTGACGTCATGTTGTAGTTCGGTGGTCACCTCAGTGACATCATGTTGTAGTTCGGTGGTCACCTCAGTGACGTCATGTTGTAGTTCGGTGGTCACCTCAGTGACGTCATGTTGTAGTTCGGTGGTCACCTCAGTGACGTCATGTTGTAGTTCGGTGGTCACCTCAGTGACGTCATGTTGTAGTTCGGTGGTCACCTCAGTGACGTCATGTTGTAGTTCGGTGGTCACCTCAGTGACATCATGTTGTAGTTCGGTGGTCACCTCAGTGACGTCATGTTGTAGTTCGGTGGTCACCTCAGTGACGTCATGTTGTAGTTCGGTGGTCACCTCAGTGACGTCATGTTGTAGTTCGGTGGTCACCTCAGTGACGTCATGTTGTAGTTCGGTGGTCACCTCAGTGACGTCATGTTGTAGTTCGGTGGTCACCTCAGTGACGTCATGTTGTAGTTCGGTGGTCACCTCAGTGACGTCATGTTGTAGTTCGGTGGTCACCTCAGTGACGTCATGTTGTAGTTCGGTGGTCACCTCAGTGACGTCATGTTGTAGTTCGGTGGTCACCTCACCACCGAAAATCCAGACTATGAATGAACCTTTTGAAAAGAAGCATACCAGTGAATTAAGTATGGATTCAGTTCCAACTGTACCGTCTTTGACACTAGTATATCATCTTTGACACTAGTATATCATCTTTGACACTAGTATATCCGACTGTACCATCTTTGACACTAGTATATCCGACTGTACCATCTTTGACACTAGTATATCTGACTGTACCATCTTTGACACTAGTATATCCGACTGTACCATCTTTGACACTAGTATATCCGACTGTACCATCTTTGACACTAGTATATCCGACTGTACCATCTTTGACACTAGTATATCCGACTGTACCATCTTTGACACTAGTATATCCGACTGTACCATCTTTGACACTAGTATATCCGACTGTACCATCTTTGACACTAGTATATCCAACTGTACCATCTTTGACACTAGTATATCCGACTGTACCATCTTTGACACTAGTATATCCGACTGTACCATCTTTGACACTAGTATATCCGACTGTACCATCTTTGACACTAGTATATCCAACTGTACCATCTTTGACACTAGTATATCCGACTGTATTGTATTGAAAGATGAAGAAAAGTCTAAGAACAGCACCCTTGCATAATTCTTATTTGACTTGAATCAAGGTGTTTCGTAATTAAGTGGACCCTGCAGTGTGACGACCGCATCCTCTGTACCGCAACCCTTTTTATAGGCAAACTGACAGGGGTCGAATTTTTCTTTGGTTATACTAACAAGATGTTGTAACAGTATTCTTTCAAGTGATTTCATAATCCCTGAAGTGAGAGCTATGGGTCTATAATCCTTATGTTCTTTTGGACATTTGGATTTTGGGTAGTGGTTTTATGTGTGAGGTTTTCCAAGACAGGGGAATTGTGTGTGTGTGTGTGTGTGTGTGTGTGTGTGTGTGTGTGTGTGTGTGTGTGTGTGTGTGTGTGTGTGTGTGTGTGTGTGTGTGTGTGTGTGTGTGTGTGTGTGTGTGTGTGTGTGTGTGTGTGTGTGTGTGTGTGTGTGTGTGTGTGTGTGTGTGTACACACAGAGGTTTGGAATATTGGTCGCCACACTGGAGCCAACTCAGATGCAAAGTTCTTAACCCATTTTGGGCGGGAACCCCTTTTGGTGTTAGCATTATGTTATGCTTTAGCTATTGAAAAATAGCAGATCTACAAGCTCACATGGCGCGCTTACGAGCTTGTAGGTCTGCTATTTTTGAAAAATCGAAGAACGACTGACATAGAAACATAGCTTTTTCAGAAAACTGTCAGGATGTAGAAGACATTTTTAGAATCTGATCGCAGGTAGAAAAGCGCTGCACTCATCCGGCCCAGTGGCTTTCCTTGTGTTAGTAGTACACTGTTAGTAGTACACTCACTGAAACACTTTCCTTGTGTTAGTAGTACTGGTACACTCACTGAAACACTTTCCTTGTGTTAGTAGTACTGGTACACTCACTGAAACACTTTCCTTGTGTTAGTAGTACACTCACTGAAACACTTTCCTTGTGTTAGTAGTACTGGTACACTCACTGAAACACTTTCCTTGTGTTAGTAGTACTGGTACACTCACTGAAACACTTTCCTTGTGTTAGTAGTACTGGTACACTCACTGAAACACTGTTAGTAGTACACTCACTGAAACACTGTTAGTAGTACACTCACTGAAACACTTTCCTTGTGTTAGTAGTACTGGTACACTCACTGAAACACTGTTAGTAGTACACTCACTGAAACACTTTCCTTGTGTTAGTAGTACTGGTACACTCACTGAAACACTATCCTTGTGTTAGTAGTACTGGTACACTCACTGAAACACTGTTAGTAGTACACTCACTGAAACACTATTAGTACACTCACTGAAACACTTTCCTTGTGTTAGTAGTACTGGTACACTCACTGAAACACTGTTAGTAGTACACTCACTGAAACACTTTCCTTGTGTTAGTAGTACTGGTACACTCACTGAAACACTGTTAGTAGTACACTCACTGAAACACTTTCCTTGTGTTAGTAGTACTGGTACACTCACTGAAACACTGTTAGTAGTACACTCACTGAAACACTTTCCTTGTGTTAGTAGTACTGGTACACTCACTGAAACACTATCCTTGTGTTAGTAGTACTGGTACACTCACTGAAACACTGTTAGTAGTACACTCACTGAAACACTATTAGTACACTCACTGAAACACTTTCCTTGTGTTAGTAGTACTGGTACACTCACTGAAACACTGTTAGTAGTACACTCACTGAAACACTTTCCTTGTGTTAGTAGTACTGGTACACTCACTGAAACACTGTTAGTAGTACACTCACTGAAACACTTTCCTTGTGTTAGTAGTACTGGTACACTCACTGAAACACTGTTAGTAGTACACTCACTGAAACACTATTAGTACACTCACTGAAACACTTTCCTTGTGTTAGTAGTACTGGTACACTCACTGAAACACTATTAGTACACTCACTGAAACACTTTCCTTGTGTTAGTAGTACTGGTACACTCACTGAAACACTGTTAGTAGTACACTCACTGAAACACTTTCCTTGTGTTAGTAGTACTGGTACACTCACTGAAACACTGTTAGTAGTACACTCACTGAAACACTTTCCTTGTGTTAGTAGTACTGGTACACTCACTGAAACACTGTTAGTAGTACACTCACTGAAACACTTTCCTTGTGTTAGTAGTACTGGTACACTCACTGAAACACTGTTAGTAGTACACTCACTGAAACACTTTAGTAGTACACTCACTGAAACACTTTCCTGACATCCTCCTTGGTGATGATGCTTCTCTCTGAGGGGGGCAGGTGTTACAGCCTTCTCTCTGAGGGGGGCTGGTGTTACAGCCTTCTGTCTGAGGGGGGCAGGTGTTACAGCCTTCTGTCTGAGGGGGGCAGGTGTTACAGCCTTCTGTCTGAGGGGGGCAGGTGTTACAGCCTTCTGTCTGAGGGGGGCAGGTGTTACAGCCTTCTGTCTGAGGGGGGCAGGTGTTACAGCCTTCTCTCTGAGGGGGGCAGGTGTTACAGCCTTCTGTCTGAGGGGGGCAGGTGTTACAGCCTTCTGTCTGAGGGGGGCAGGTGTTACAGCCTTCTGTCTGAGGGGGGCAGGTGTTACAGCCTTCTGTCTGAGGGGGGCAGGTGTTACAGCCTTCTATCTGAGGGGGGGCAGGTGTTACAGCCTTCTGTCTGAGGGGGGCAGGTGTTACAGCCTTCTGGCTGAGGGGGGCAGGTGTTACAGCCTTCTGTCTGAGGGGGGCAGGTGTTACAGCCTTCTGTCTGAGGGGGGGGCAGGTGTTACAGCCTTCTGTCTGAGGGGGGCAGGTGTTACAGCCTTCTGTCTGAGGGGGGCAGGTGTTACAGCCTTCTGGCTGAGGGGGGCAGGTGTTACAGCCTTAGGCTAAGTATCTCAGTGCACTTACAAGAATTGTCTAATGATTCGAATCTGTCAAAGAAAGTATTTAGGTCATCAGCATTGCTGAGTTCAGTGTCTCTTGTGATATGATAGGTTTGGTTGGGGCTGACATTCCTGTCATAGATGTCATGGTGTCACCTTTTTATGATTATTTGTCATAAACACATTCTCTAGACGCTGGCCGCGTGCCAAATGGCCTGCCCTCATTTAGCTGTCAGTTTCAGTGCACTCAGATCTATGAAGGCAGTTTTTCCTTTCATTTATTTAACTCTTTTATGTCCTTTGGTCACATATGATTAATTATTTGGGTAGATTTTTATCTCCTTTTTTGGAACAACCGGATCTACACAAAAGTTATCGTTATCGTTTGTAAAACATAGTGATTTCATCCAATGAAGCGTTTCTAAAAGTGTCCCAATCGGTCCAAGTCCAGGCATGTTTTTAGTTGTTCCCTGCTTCCGTTAGTCCATGTACGAACTCTACTTTCTTCTCCGGCTTCCCCCTCTTTAGTTTTGACTAAACTGGAGTCAAGCAGACAACATTATGGTCAGAGGTCTCCAGAGACTAAATGTCAAGCAGACAACATTATGGTCAGAGGTCTCCAGAGACTAAATGTTTTTATAATCGTCATGGAGACCTCTGACCACTGCATTTAAAGCTAAATATTTTTTTCCGATGGAAAAATAATCCCTGTTTGGCCAAAAAGCCCACCCAAATGTGGGTGCTGCCCACCCAATAAAAAACTAATGGGGAGTATATATAAGTCTAGAAAATATATTCCCCATATTTTTGAGTGGTGTAAACCACTCCCACAACTGGCTTTGTTAGTGCAGAAAAAATGAGCATGGTTGCTATGTTCACCCTGTTCACCCGGGTGTGATTTCATTACGTCAGACATGATTTAATTACGTCAGACAGGCTATATAAGACCTTACACCACTCAGTTCACACGGGTGTGATTTTTTTGAGTATTATAAGAAATACCGCAAAATATCTGTACCATTTATCATGTCTGATTGGGTGGGGTACGTGGGCAGCATTTTTGAGTGGTGTAAACCACTCCTACAACTGGCTTTTTTGAGTGGTGTAAACCACTCCTACAACTGGCTTTTGTGTGCATAAAAAAATGACCATGGTTGCTATGTTCAAAATAATTTCTGACGTAATTAAATCACACCCGGGTGAACTGGATGACCGTAGCAACCGTGGTCATTTTCTCTGCGCAAAAAAAGCCAGTTGTGAAATCACATCCAGGTGTGATTTCATTACGTCAGATCAGAGCTGATCAGGCTACATAATACCTTACCTTATTTCATTACGTCAGACATTACGTCAGACCACAGCTGATCATGCTATATAAAACCTTACACCACTCAGTTCACACGGGTGTGATTTTTTTGATACATTTAGACCTGAACACCATTTAGACCCACCTGAACACCATTTAGACCCACCTGAACACCATTTAGACCAACCTGAACACCATTTAGACCCACCTGAACACCATTTAGACCAACCTGAACACCATTTAGACCCACCTGAACACCATTTAGACCCACCTGAACACCATTTAGACCAACCTGAACACCATTTAGACCCACCTGAACACCATTTAGACCCACCTGAACACCATTTAGACCCACCTGAACACCATTTAGACCCACCTGAACACCATTTAGACCCACCATTTAGACCCACCTGAACACCATTTGCAATCAGTGTTAACTGTTAACCGACAGGGTGCTGATGGGAATTGGGTTACAGTCGAGAACATGGATGGATAGAAGTTTTATATGCATTTTTGGGGTTTGCTGGGATTTGACCTTAGAGTATATACTAATAGAGACGGATTTGACCTTAGAGTATATATGAATAGAGACGGATTTGACCTTAGAGTATATATGAATAGAGACGGCACCGGAGTTCTCCTCCCATCCACTTGCATTAAGTTGCTCAAAAGCGCATGAGGCGATTTCACTCCTCCTTCCGCGTAGGAACAGAGTGCATTCTGGGATGGATTGCCCCCAATAACATGAACGCGCTGTGCCGTTGACTATCATTGCGCTGCGTTCACGTATGAAACATAGCGTTCACGTGTCATGGACCCCAATAACATGAACGTGTGCAATGATAGTCAACGGCTCGAGCTGCAATGACAACCTTCTGCCACTATGTCCATTTGGCCTCAGGGTTTCCTCCTCGTCTCTATTCATATATTCTCTAAGGATTTGACCCCCAAAAGCCTTTGCACCTTCGTGCCACTATGAAGAGAACCAGCCCATGATGATGACATAATGTCATCCAAGCCTAAATGTCACGTGAGGTTGTTGACAATCCCCAGCCAGCCCTGACACACACCGCCAGAATGTTTACGAGCCACTGATGTGCAGACATACTGTACATACTGTACATACTGCCCGACCCGGCGAGGCAAGCAGCATTTTCTACACCACCATTACTTATAATAACAACCTACGGTGAGACGTGGCGGCCCAAACCAGATATTCAACTTGACCTTTTATAAGTGACGGGAAAAAATAATTGAGAGATGACGTTTTCTTCCTCATGCCTTCGCCGTATAGCCCGTAGGCGCTGTCAAAACGTTGTGATTGATTCCTTCAGTGATTTATTTAATTGCTTTCAGTTTAACCCATGTTGGGCGGGAACCCCTTTTGGTGTTTTAAACATGTTATAATTTAGCTATTGAAAAATAGCAGATCTACAAGCTCATAGCGCGCCACCGAGTGGCGCGTTATGAGCTTGTAGGTCTGCTATTTTTGAAAAATCGTGAAAATATTTATTTTCAGAAAACTGGAGGATTTAGAAGATTTTTTTAACATTTTGAGGTCAGGCCTAAATGGATTAACAACCAATAACTATATGACTGACTGAATCTTCCTCGTTCCCGAGATGTGTGTGGTGACGCGTCCCATGCATCGTATGCTGCCACGGAGCGAGATGTGTGCGGTGACGCGTCCCATGCATCGTATGCTGCCACGGAGCGAGATGTGTGTGGTGACGCGTCCCATGCATCGTATGCTGTCACGGAGCGAGATGTGTGCGGTGACGCGTCCCATGCATCGTATGCTGCCACGGAGCGAGATGTGTGTGGTGACGCGTCCCATGCATCGTATGCTGTCACGGAGCGAGATGTGTGCGGTGACGCGTCCCATGCATCGTATGCTGCCACGGAGCGAGATGTGTGTGGTGACGCGTCCCATGCATCGTATGCTGCCACGGAGCGAGATGTGTGTGGTGACGCGTCCCATGCATCGTATGCTGTCACGGAGCGAGATGTGTGCGGTGACGCGTCCCATGCATCGTATGCTGCCACGGAGCGAGATGTGTGTGGTGACGTGGCCCATGCATCGTATGCTGCCACGGAGCGAGATGTGTGCGGTGACGCGGCCTGCTGGCTTTGATCTGAGCCACTCCAGCATTTAGGAGAACATTATGTTTGTATTCCATCTATGCACCATTATGCCTGAATCATGCTGCAGTAGCAGTAGCAGTAGGAGTAGCAGTAGCAGTAGCAGTAGCAGTAGCAGTAGGAGTAGCAGTAGCAGTAGCAGTAGCAGTAGGAGTAGCAGTAGGAGTAGCAGTAGCAGTAGCAGTAGGAGTAGCAGTAGTAGCAGCAGCAGCAGCAGCAGTAGCAGTAGCAGTAGCAGTAGCAGTAGGAGTAGGAGTAGCAGTAGGAGTAGGAGTAGCAGTAGCAGTAGCAGTAGCAGTAGGAGTAGCAGTAGCAGTAGGAGTAGCAGTAGCAGTAGCAGTAGCAGTAGCAGTAGCAGGTAGCAGGTAGCAGGTAGCAGGTAGCAGTAGGAGTAGCAGCAGCAGCAGGAGTAGCAGTAGCAGGTAGCAGTAGGAGTAGCAGCAGCAGCAGGAGTAGCAGTAGCAGGTAGCAGTAGGAGTAGCAGTAGCAGTAGGAGTAGCAGGTAGCAGTAGCAGTAGCAGTAGCAGTAGGAGTAGCAGTAGGAGTAGCAGTAGCAGTAGCAGTAGGAGTAGCAGTAGCAGTAGCAGTAGGAGTAGCAGGTAGCAGTAGGAGTAGCAGTAGCAGTAGGAGTAGCAGGTAGCAGTAGCAGTAGGAGTAGCAGTAGCAGTAGCAGTAGCAGTAGCAGTAGCAGTAGGAGTAGCAGGTAGCAGTAGCAGTAGCAGTAGCAGTAGCAGTAGGAGTAGCAGGTAGCAGTAGCAGTAGCAGTAGCAGTAGGAGTAGCAGTAGCAGTAGCAGTAGGAGTAGCAGGTAGCAGTAGCAGCAGCAGCAGCAGCAGCAGGAGTAGCAGTAGGAGTAGGAGTAGGAGTAGCAGTAGGAGTAGCAGTAGGAGTAGGAGTAGCAGTAGCAGTAGCAGTAGCAGTAGGAGTAACAGTAGGAGTAGCAGTAGGAGTAGGAGTAGCAGTAGCAGTAGCAGTAGGAGTAGCAGTAGGAGTAGCAGTAGCAGTAGGTGTAGCAGTAGCAGTAGCAGTAGCAGTAGCAGTAGCAGTAGCAGTAGGAGTAGCAGTAGGAGTAGCAGTAGCAGTAGCAGTAGCAGTAGCAGTAGCAGTAGGAGTAGGAGTAGCAGTAGCAGCAGCAGCAGCAGCAGGAGTAGCAGTAGCAGTAGGAGTAGCAGTAGGAGTAGCAGTAGCAGTAGGAGTAGGAGTAGGAGTAGGAGCAGCAGCAGTAGCAGCAGCAGCAGCAGCAGGAGCAGCAGTAGCAGTAGGAGTAGCAGGTAGAAGCAGTAGCAGTAGCAGTAGCAGTAGTAGTAGGAGTAGCAGGTAGCAGTAGCAGCAGCAGCAGCAGTAGGAGTAGCAGTAGCAGTAGCAGTAGGAGCAGCAGTAGGAGTAGCAGTAGGAGTAGGAGTAGCAGTAGGAGTAGCAGTAGGAGTAGGAGTAGGAGTAGCAGTAGGAGTAGCAGTAGGAGTAGCAGTAGCAGTAGCAGTAGGAGTAGCAGTAGCAGTAGCAGTAGGAGTAGCAGTAGGAGTAGCAGTAGCAGTAGGAGTAGGAGTAGGAGTAGCGGTAGCGGTAGCGGTAGCGGTAGCGGTAGCAGTAGCAGTAGCAGTAGGAGTAGGAGTAGGAGTAGCAGTAGCAGTAGGAGTAGGAGTAGCAGTAGGAGTAGCAGTAGCAGTAGCAGTAGCAGTAGGAGTAGGAGTAGCAGTAGCAGGAGCAGCAGCAGGAGCAGGAGCAGGAGTAGGAGTAGGAGTAGGAGTAGGAGTAGCAGTAGCAGCAGCAGCAGCAGCAGCAGCAGCAGCAGCAGCAGTAGGAGTAGGAGTAGGAGTAGGAGTAGCAGTAGCAGTAGCAGCAGTAGCAGCAGCAGCAGCAGCAGCAGCAGCAGTAGCAGCAGGAGTAGCAGCAGCAGGAGTAGCAGTAGCAGTAGCAGTAGCAGTAGCAGTAGCAGTAGCAGTAGGAGTAGCAGTAGGAGTAGGAGTAGCAGGAGCAGGAGTAGCAGTAGCAGTAGCAGTAGCAGTAGCAGCAGGAGTAGGAGTAGGAGTAGGAGTAGGAGTAGGAGTAGGAGTAGGAGTAGCAGCAGTAGCAGTAGTAGCAGCAGTAGCAGCAGCAGCAGCAGCAGCAGCAGCAGCAGCAGCAGCAGCAGCAGCAGCAGCAGTAGCAGCAGTAGCAGTAGCAGTAGCAGTAGTAGCAGTAGCAGTAGCAGTAGCAGTAGGAGTAGCAGTAGGAGTAGCAGCAGCAGCAGCAGCAGCAGCAGCAGCAGTAGCAGTAGCAGTAGGAGTAGCAGGTAGAAGCAGTAGCAGTAGCAGTAGTAGTAGGAGTAGCAGGTAGCAGCAGCAGCAGCAGCAGCAGCAGGAGCAGCAGTAGCAGCAGGAGTAGCAGTAGCAGTAGCAGCAGCAGTAGCAGTAGCAGTAGGAGTAGGAGTAGGAGTAGCAGTAGCAGTAGCAGTAGCAGTAGGAGTAGCAGTAGCAGGAGCAGGAGTAGCAGTAGGAGTAGCAGTAGCAGTAGCAGTAGGAGTAGGAGTAGCAGTAGCAGTAGGAGTAGCAGTAGTAGTAGCAGTAGGAAACCACTGTTGTTTTTAGCAGCAAAATTATAGATTTTAGTTTTAGTCGTAGTCTCTTGAATAGTTTTCATTTAGTTTTAGTCACATTTTAGTCACCTGGAATGTTTTAGTGTTAGTCTAGTTTCAGTCTAAAATGTCTAAAATGTATTTTGGCGGGCCTTGATGCCGTCGTAATGACTGTTTTTACACTTGCTGAAAATAGCCGATCTACAAGCTCACAACGCGTCTAAATCCTATTAAACCTTTTTTCTGAAAACCCCATGTTTCTATGCAGACACGTGCTGGACACGTGCTGGCCACGTGCTGGACACGTGCTGGCCACGTGCTGGCCATTGGGACATTAGGGACAACTCCTGAACGGCCGGTCCAGTCCAGGCCAGTCTGGGCCAGCCGTTAAAATAATAATAATAATAATAATAATAATATATATAATAATCATATATTTTATTTCGAAGATACACAATTATCTTTTATGAAGGTAACAGCCTATATAATCATGTTGCTTTGTGACATAATGCCTCAGCCATCCTGGCAGCCTGTCAGTGTCACACGGCCGGCCGAGGCAGACTAATTAACTATAGCCTACGGCCTACAGCTGTGGGTAGATGCCTTGGCTTAGAGTATGGTAGATGCACGTGTTTAGGCTTCGTAGTACTGTGGTGTCGGCCGTGTGACGTCACGTGTCGCGCAACATGCAGAGAGACAGCGCGCTGCTGACCTCACAATGACCTGGGCTGGCCTGCCTGGGGGGTGGGGGGCAGCAGCAGGAGAATGGCCTGCCTGGGGGGTGGGGGGCAGCAGCAGGAGAATGGCCTGCCTGGGGGGTGGGGGGCAGCAGCAGGAGAATGGCCTGCCTGGGGGGTGGGGGGCAGCAGCAGGAGAATGGCCTGCCTGGGGGGTGGGGGGCAGCAGCAGGAGAATGGCCTGCCTGGGGGGTGGGGGGCAGCAGCAGGAGAATGGCCTGCCTGGGGGGTGGGGGGCAGCAGCAGGAGAATGGCCTGCCTGGGGGGTGGGGGGCAGCAGCAGGAGAATGGCCTGCCTGGGGGGTGGGGGGCAGCAGCAGGAGAATGGCCTGCCTGGGGGGTGGGGGGCAGCAGCAGGAGAATGGCCTGCCTGGGGGGTGGGGGGCAGCAGCAGGAGAATGGCCTGCCTGGGGGGTGGGGGGCAGCAGCAGGAGAATGGCCTGCCTGGGGGGTGGGGGGCAGCAGCAGGAGAATGGCCTGCCTGGGGGGTGGGGGGCAGCAGCAGGAGAATGGCCTGCCTGGGGGGTGGGGGGCAGCAGCAGGAGAATGGCCTGCCTGGGGGGTGGGGGGCAGCAGCAGGAAAAATAAAGTTTGCCTTAGTGATTTTCCCATGGTTGACTCATCACTTGGTTTGATCAAGCTAGAATTTCTGGAATTTGTTTCCTGAGCTACTAAAAAAAATCTCTTTTGTGTAAAACAATGCAGCACTGTCTTCTGTGGCAGGTATTACATGACATTCATGGACAATGATCTGGTACATTTTCCCTTGAGATTCTAACTCTCTGTGGAAGTTCTTCATGTTCGACTTCCCAGTAACTGACAACATTGACGCATCATCATACGATACGTATGATGATGCGGTCTGCCGTCACCCAGTCTGACGTGCACACCATGTCACCGCTTCTCAGGGCGTCTTACTGGTTTTAGTGAAGTTAAAACCCATTTTGACCTGAGATCAGATTCTATAAATGTCTTCTACATCCCGACAGTTTTCTGAAAAAGCTGTGTTTCTATGTCAGTCGTTCTTCGATTTTTCAAAAATAGCAGATCTACAAGCTCATAGTGCGCCACCGAGTGGCGCGCTATGAGCTTGTAGATCTGCTATTTTTCAATAGCTAAAGCATAACATAATGCTAACACCAAACAGGGTTCCCGCCCAAAATGGGTTGTTAAATGTTAGGGTTTTAGACGCAATCAAAAGGAAAAACACCTGGGAAAGAGGGAGTCCCCTAAACACCTGGGAAAGAGGGAGTCCCCTAAACACCTGGGGAAAGAGGGAGTCCCCTAAACACCTGCAGGGAGTCCCCTAAACACCTGGGGAAAGAGGGAGTCCCCTAAACACCCGTAGGGAGTCCCCTAAACACCTGGGGAAAGAGGGAGTCCCCTAAACACCTGGGGAAAGAGGGAGTCCCCTAAACACCTGCAGGGAGTCCCCTAAACACCTGGGGAAAGAGGGAGTCCCCTAAACACCTGCAGGGAGTCCCCTAAACACCTGGGGAAAGAGGGAGTCCCCTAAACACCTGGGGAAAGAGGGAGTCCCCTAAACACCTGGGAAAGAGGGAGTCCCCTAAACACCTGGGAAAGAGGGAGTCCCCTAAACACCTGCAGGGAGTCCCCTAAACACCTGCAGGGAGTCCCCTAAACACCTGGGAAAGAGGGAGTCCCCTAAACACCTGCAGGGAGTCCCCTAAACACCTGGGAAAGAGGGAGTCCCCTAAACACCTGCAGGGAGTCCCCTAAACACCTGGGGAAAGAGGGAGTCCCCTAAACACCTGCAGGGAGTCCCCTAAACACCTGGGGAAAGAGGGAGTCCCCTAAACACCTGCAGGGAGTCCCCTAAACACCTGGGGAAAGAGGGAGTCCCCTAAACACCTGGGAAAGAGGGAGTCCCCTAAACACCTGCAGGGAGTCCCCTAAACACCTGGGGAAAGAGGGAGTCCCCTAAACACCTGCAGGGAGTCCCCTAAACACCTGGGGATAGAGGGAGTCCCCTAAACACCTGCAGGGAGTCCCCTAAACACCTGGGAAAGAGGGAGTCCCCTAAACACCTGCAGGGAGTCCCCTAAACACCTGGGAAAGAGGGAGTCCCCTAAACACCTGCAGGGAGTCCCCTAAACACCTGGGGAAAGAGGGAGTCCCCTAAACACCTGCAGGGAGTCCCCTAAACACCTGGGAAAGAGGGAGTCCCCTAAACACCTGGGAAATAGGGAGTCCCCTAAACACCTGGGGAAAGAGGGAGTCCCCTAAACACCTGGGGAAAGAGGGAGTCCCCTAAACACCTGCAGGGAGTCCCCTAAACACCTGGGAAAGAGGGAGTCCCCTAAACACCTGCAGGGAGTCCCCTACACACCTGGGAAAGAGGGAGTCCCCTAAACACCTGGGAAAGAGGGAGTCCCCTAAACACCTGGGAAAGAGGGAGTCCCCTAAACACCTGGGAAAGAGGGAGTCCCCTAAACACCTGGGAAAGAGGGAGTCCCCTAAACACCTGGGAAAGAGGGAGTCCCCTAAACACCTGGGGAAAGAGGGAGTCCCCTAAACATCTGGGGAAAGAGGGAGTCCCCTAAACATCTGGGGAAAGAGGGAGTCCCCTAAACATCTGGGGAAAGAGGGAGTCCCCTAAACATCTGGGGAAAGAGGGAGTCCCCTAAACACCTGGGGAAAGAGGGAGTCCCCTAAACACCTGGGAAAGAGGGAGTCCCCTAAACACCTGGGAAAGAGGGAGTCCCCTAAACACCTGGGAAAGAGGGAGTCCCCTAAACACCTGGGAAAGAGGGAGTCCCCTAAACACCTGGGGAAAGAGGGAGTCCCCTAAACACCTGGGAAAGAGGGAGTCCCCTAAACACCTGGGGAAAGAGGGAGTCCCCTAAACACCTGGGGAAGAGGGAGTCCCCTAAACACCTGGGAAAGAGGGAGTCCCCTAAACACCTGGGGAAAGAGGGAGTCCCCTAAACACCTGGGAAAGAGGGAGTCCCCTAAACACCTGGGAAAGAGGGAGTCCCCTAAACACCTGGGAAAGAGGGAGTCCCCTAAACACCTGGGGAAAGAGGGAGTCCCCTAAACACCTGCAGGGAGTCCCCTAAACCAGGGGTTCTCAACGTTTTTCGCCGGGGACCCCCGGAAATGCTTTGACAATGCTCGGGACCCCCGCCCCGCCCCCTCCCAACCCCAAATATAAATTGACTGCTACAATAACCTTAATAATAGAGACAATACACCATAAATAAATACTGAAACCAGATATAATCATTAGGGAAGGTGTATGCATGTACTATGTAAACTCTTCATTTCCATTTTCCAGCCATTCAGTTGCAAAAATAAATAAAAAATATATATATGTTTTTGAAAATAATTTGGGGACGCCCCAAAATAATTTGGCGACCCCCCGAGGGGTCGCGACCCACGGGTTGAGAACCCCTGCCCTAAACACCTGGGGAAAGAGGGAGTCCCCCAAATACCTGGAAAAGAGGGAGTCCCCTAAACACCTGGGGAAAGAGGGAGTCCCCCAAATACCTGGGAAAGAGGGAGTCCCCTAAACACCTGGGGAAAGAGGGAGTCCCCCAAATACCTGGGAAAGAGGGAGTCCCCTAAACACCTGGGAAAGAGGGAGTCCCCTAAACACCTGGGGAAAGAGGGAGTCCCCTAAACACCTGGGAAAGAGGGAGTCCCCTAAACACCTGGGAAAGAGGGAGTCCCCCAAATACCTGGAAAAGAGGGAGTCCCCCAAATACCTGGGAAAGAGGGAGTCCCCTAATCACCTGGGAAAGAGGGAGTCCCCTAAACACCTGGGAAAGAGGGAGTCCCCTAATCACCTGGGAAAGAGGGAGTCCCCTAAACACCTGGGAAAGAGGGAGTCCCCCAAATACCTGGAAAAGAGGGAGTCCCCTAAACACCTGGGGAAAGAGGGAGTCCCCCAAATACCTGGAAAAGAGGGAGTCCCCTAAACACCTGGGGAAAGAGGGAGTCCCCCAAATACCTGGAAAAGAGGGAGTCCCCTAAACACCTGGGGAAAGAGGGAGTCCCCCAAATACCTGGGAAAGAGGGAGTCCCCTAAACACCTGGGAAAGAGGGAGTCCCCTAAACACCTGGGGAAAGAGGGAGTCCCCTAAACACCTGGGAAAGAGGGAGTCCCCTAAACACCTGGGAAAGAGGGAGTCCCCTAATCACCTGGGAAAGAGGGAGTCCCCTAAACACCTGGGAAAGAGGGAGTCCCCTAAACACCTGGGAAAGAGGGAGTCCCCTAAACACCTGGGAAAGAGGGAGTCCCCTAAACACCTGGGAAAGAGGGAGTCCCCTAATCACCTGGGAAAGAGGGAGTCCCCTAAACACCTGGGGAAAGAGGGAGTCCCCTAAACACCTGGGGAAGAGGGAGTCCCCTAAACACCTGGGAAAGAGGGAGTCCCCTAAACACCTGGGAAAGAGGGAGTCCCCTAAACACCTGGGGAAAGAGGGAGTCCCCTAAACACCTGGGAAAGAGGGAGTCCCCTAAACACCTGGGAAAGAGGGAGTCCCCTAAACACCTGGGGAAAGAGGGAGTCCCCTAAACACCTGGGAAAGAGGGAGTCCCCTAAACACCTGGGAAAGAGGGAGTCCCCTAAACACCTGGGAAAGAGGGAGTCCCCTAAACACCGGGGAAAGAGGGAGTCCCCTAAACACCTGGGAAAGAGGGAGTCCCCTAAACACCTGGGAAAGAGGGAGTCCCCTAATCACCTGGGAAAGAGGGAGTCCCCTAAACACCTGGGAAAGAGGGAGTCCCCTAATCACCTGGGGAAAGAGGGAGTCCCCTAAACACCTGGGAAAGAGGGAGTCCCCTAAACACCTGGGGAAAGAGGGAGTCCCCTAAACATCTGGGGAAAGAGGGAGTCCCCTAAACATCTGGGGAAAGAGGGAGTCCCCTAAACACCTGGGAAAGAGGGAGTCCCCTAATCACCTGGGAAAGAGGGAGTCCCCTAAACACCTGGGGAAAGAGGGAGTCCCCTAAACACCTGGGAAAGAGGGAGTCCCCTAAACACCTGGGAAAGAGGGAGTCCCCTAAACACCTGGGAAAGAGGGAGTCCCCTAAACACCTGGGAAAGAGGGAGTCCCCTAAACACCTGGGGAAAGAGGGAGTCCCCTAAACACCTGGGAAAGAGGGAGTCCCCTAAACACCTGGGGAAAGAGGGAGTCCCCTAAACATCTGGGGAAAGAGGGAGTCCCCTAAACATCTGGGGAAAGAGGGAGTCCCCTAAACACCTGGGGAAAGAGGGAGTCCCCTAAACACCTGGGAAAGAGGGAGTCCCCTAAACACCTGGGAAAGAGGGAGTCCCCTAAACACCTGGGAAAGAGGGAGTCCCCTAAACACCTGGGGAAAGAGGGAGTCCCCTAAACATCTGGGGAAAGAGGGAGTCCCCTAAACACCTGGGGAAGAGGGAGTCCCCTAAACACCTGGGAAAGAGGGAGTCCCCTAAACACCTGGGGAAAGAGGGAGTCCCCTAAACACCTGGGAAAGAGGGAGTCCCCTAAACACCTGGGGAAAGAGGGAGTCCCCTAAACACCTGGGGAAAGAGGGAGTCCCCTAAACACCTGGGAAAGAGGGAGTCCCCTAAACGGCATTGCTTTGGGTCATTTGGACTAGCCAGGTGGGAAGGGGTGGTTTTGTCAGGTCTTTGTTCGTGAAGTGAAAAAAGAGAGAGAGTCACAGATAACTTATTATAACAACTCTCTGAATAAAGACATTAAAATCAATCAATACAAAGTTTCACAACAAACAACAGGAACTAGGAAATTCTTTCCATGGGAGCAGCTTATACTGTACTTACTGTAGGACCACAAGGAAGTCTTGTGTGTGTGTGTGTGTGTGTGTGTAGTACGCACGCACGCACACACACACACACACTGAAAACACAATGAATGGAACCAGAAAACACAATTAATGGAACCAGAAAACACATTGAATGGAACCAGAAAACAATGAATGGAACCAGAAAACACAATGAATGGAACCAGAAAACACATTGAATGTGCTTGCAGCTATATTAGCAGACGCTCTTAATCCAGAGCGATTTACATTAAGCAAGAACAAAAAGCATGGGAATACATCACATATGTAAAATGCATTTATCGCGAAACATGCGTAAGCTAAGAATGTAACTAGAACATATCTATATAACGACACTATACATATAAACTATAACTAGAACATATCTATATAATGACACTATACATATAAACTATACATATATGCTATACTATGCTGTACATATATACTATGAAGTGCTATGACTACATACAATGCACTTATTGTGCTGTCTACATGACATGCTATAAGTCTGTTTCAAATGCTATATAAGTCTAAGAAGTGCTGTCTAAGGGGGTAGGGTAAGTCCTCTCCCCATGCTTTCTGCCTATGTTGTCTCCACCAGGCTGAAGGCATGGAGAGAGTATGTTGTCTCCACCAGGCAGAAGGCATGGGGAGAGAGTATGTTGTCTCCACCAGGCAGAAGGCATAGGGAGAGAGTATGTTGTCTCCACCAGGCAGAAGGCATGGGGAGAGAGTATGTTGTCTCCACCAGGCAGAAGGCATGGAGAGAGTATGTTGTCTCCACCAGGCAGAAGGCATGGAGAGAGTATGTTGTCTCCACCAGGCAGAAAGCATGGAGAGAGTATGTTGTCTCCACCAGGCAGAAGGCATGGAGAGAGTATGTTGTCTCCACCAGGCAGAAAGCATGGAGAGAGTATGTTGTCTCCACCAGGCAGAAGGCATGGAGAGAGTATGTTGTCTCCACCAGGCAGAAAGCATGGGGAGAGGACTTACCCTACCCCCTTAGAGAGTATGTATGCTTGCAGCTATATTTTTATATTATTTATGTATTTTTACAGCCTAAATAATAAGCTTCCATTCATTGGCTTGCATTGAGTTGAGTGATTGACAGGTGACATGACACGCCTCCTCAGGCCCCGCCTGGCCCGTGACGTCACAGCTGTTTGTGTTCAAACGAATCAACATATGAAGTTTATTCACTACTTCATAATGAATAATAGAAGAAAGTTGTGATGTTGTGAGTGAGTAAAACCTTAGAGTATATGTTAGTAAAACCTTAGAGTATATGTTAGTAAAACATGTGTAATGTTTAGAGACGCAGAGAGAACACAACAGGTGGAGAAACGCTAAAACGGTAAGAAAGACGGAGTTCCTGCGAAGCTGTGTGTGTGTGTGCGTCCGCCTGCGTCACGGCGCGTACTATTTCATTGAGTTTCTGCTGCTGTGTGTGTGTGTTGTGTTGTTTGTGTGTGTGTGTGTGTGTTGTGTTTGATTTCCGTCGGCGCGTGCGTCAGCAAACGCAGCGCTGGTTTGTTTATCTTTCACTAGTAGCTTCATGTTCCGTGTGTGTGTGTGTGTGTGTGTGTGTGTGTGCGTGTGCGCGCGCGCGCGCGAGAGAGAGAGACTGTGTGTGTGTGTGTGTCACTGGTCATGGCTGCTTTATGTTTAAAGCTGCCTGTCATGTTGATGATTGATTGATTAGTTTATTAACACTTTGCAGGAAGAAAAAAAGCACATGAAAGTAGCAGTTCAATGAATACATGATGTAAAAACCCCAGGATGCACTATGTTGTCTCCACCAGGCCGAAGGCCTGGGGAGAGAGTATGTTGTCTCCACCAGGCCGAAGGCATGGAGAGAGTATGTTGTCTCCACCAGGCCGAAGGCCTGGGGAGAGAGTATGTTGTCTCCACCAGGCCGAAGGCATGGAGAGAGTATGTTGTCTCCACCAGGCCGAAGGCATGGGGAGAGAGTATGTTGTCTCCACCAGGCAGAAGGCATGGGGAGAGAGTATGTTGTCTCCACCAGGCCGAAGGCTTGGGGAGAGAGTATGTTGTCTCCACCAGGCCGAAGGCTTGGGGAGAGAGTATGTTGTCTCCACCAGGCCGAAGGCATGGAGAGAGTATGTTGTCTCCACCAGGCCGAAGGCATGGAGAGAGTATGTTGTCTCCACCAGGCCGAAGGCCTGGGGAGAGAGTATGTTGTCTCCACCAGGCCGAAGGCCTGGGGAGAGAGTATGTTGTCTCCACCAGGCCGAAGGCATGGAGAGAGTATGTTGTCTCCACCAGGCAGAAGGCATGGAGAGAGTATGTTGTCTCCACCAGGCCGAAGGCATGGAGAGAGTATGTTGTCTCCACCAGGCCGAAGGCATGGAGAGAGAGTATGTTGTCTCCACCAGGCAGAAGGCATGGAGAGAGTATGTTGTCTCCACCATGAAGGCATGGGGAGAGAGTATGTTGTCTCCACCAGGCCGAAGGCATGGAGAGAGTATGTTGTCTCCACCAGGCCGAAGGCATGGAGAGAGTATGTTGTCTCCACCAGGAAGGCATGGAGAGAGTATGTTGTCTCCACCAGGAAGGCATGGAGAGAGTATGTTGTCTCCACCAGGCCGAAGGCATGGAGAGAGTATGTTGTCTCCACCAGGAAGGCATGGAGAGAGTATGTTGTCTCCACCAGGCTGAAGGCATGGAGAGAGTATGTTGTCTCCACCAGGCTGAAGGCATGGGGAGAGAGTATGTTGTCTCCACCAGGCAGAAGGCATGGGGAGAGAGTATGTTGTCTCCACCAGGCTGAAGGCATGGAGAGAGAGTATGTTGTCTCCACCAGGCTGAAGGCATGGAGAGAGTATGTTGTCTCCACCAGGCTGAAGGCATGGAGAGAGTATGTTGTCTCCACCAGGCCGAAGGCATGGAGAGAGTATGTTGTCTCCACCAGGCTGAAGGCATGGAGAGAGTATGTTGTCTCCACCAGGCAGAAGGCATGGGGAGAGAGTATGTTGTCTCCACCAGGCAGAAGGCATGGGGAGAGAGTATGTTGACTCCACCAGGCCGAAGGCATGGAGAGAGTATGTTGTCTCCACCAGGCCGAAGGCATGGAGAGAGTATGTTGTCTCCACCAGGCCGAAGGCATGGAGAGAGTATGTTGTCTCCACCAGGCTGAAGGCATGGAGAGAGTATGTTGTCTCCACCAGGCAGAAGGCATGGGGAGAGAGTATGTTGTCTCCACCAGGCAGAAGGCATAGGGAGAGAGTATGTTGTCTCCACCAGGCAGAAGGCATGGAGAGAGTATGTTGTCTCCACCAGGCAGAAAGCATGGGGAGAGGACTTACCCTACCCCCTTAGACAGCACTTCTTAGACTTATATAGCATTTGAAACAGACTTATAGCATGTCATGTAGACAGCACAATAAGTGCATTGTATGTAGTCATAGCACTTCATAGTATATATGTACAGCATAGTATAGCATATATGTATAGTTTATATGTATAGTGTCATTATATAGATATGTTCTAGTTATAGTTTATATGTATAGTGTCGTTATATGGATATGTTCTAGTTACGTTCTTAGCTTACGCATGTTTCGCGATAAATGCATTTTACATATGTGATGTATTCCCATGCTTTTTGTTCTTGCTTAATGTAAATCGCTCTGGATTAAGAGCGTCTGCTAAATGCCTAAATTGTTAATTGTAAATTGAGAGAGTATGTTGTCTCCACCAAGCCGAAGGCATGGGGAGAGAGTATGTTGTCTCCACCAGGCCGAAGGCATGGGGAGAGAGTATGTTGTCTCCACCAGGCAGGCCGAAGGCATGGGAGAGAGTATGTTGTCTCCACCAGGAAGGCATAGGGAGAGAGTATGTTGTCTCCGCCAGGAAGGCATAGGGAGAGAGTATGTTGTCTCCACCAGGAAGGCATAGGGAGAGAGTATGTTGTCTCCACCAGGCTGAAGGCATGGGGAGAGAGTATGTTTTCTCCACCAGGCCGAAGGCATGGGGAGAGAGTATGTTGTCTCCACCAGGCCGAAGGCATGGGGAGAGAGTATGTTGTCTCCACCAGGAAGGCATGGTGGAGAGAGTATGTTGTCTCCACCAGGCCGAAGGCATGGGGAGAGAGTATGTTGTCTCCACCAGGCCGAAGGCATGGAGAGAGTACGTTGTCTCCACCAGGCCGAAGGCATGGGGAGAGTATGTTGTCTCCACCAGGAAGGCCTGGGGAGAGAGTATGTTGTCTCCACCAGGAAGGCATGGGGGGAGAGTATGTTGTCTCCACCAGGCTGAAGGCATGGAGAGAGTATGTTGTCTCCACCAGGAAGGCATGGGGAGAGAGTATGTTGTCTCCACCAGGAAGGCATGGGGAGAGAGTATGTTGTCTCCACCAGGCTGAAGGCATGGAGAGAGTATGTTGTCTCCACCAGGAAGGCATGGGGAGAGAGTATGTTGTCTCCACCAGGAAGGCATGGGGAGAGAGTATGTTGTCTCCACCAGGCTGAAGGCATGGGGAGAGAGTATGTTGTCTCCACCAGGAAGGCATGGGGAGAGAGTATGTTGTCTCCACCAGGAAGGCATGGGGAGAGAGTATGTTGTCTCCACCAGGAAGGCATGGGGAGAGAGTATGTTGTCTCCACCAGGCTGAAGGCATGGGGAGAGAGTATGTTGTCTCCACCAGGCTGAAGGCATGGGGAGAGAGTATGTTGTCTCCACCAGGCTGAAGGCATGGGGAGAGAGTATGTTGTCTCCACCAGGAAGGCATGGGGAGAGAGTATGTTGTCTCCACCAGGAAGGCATGGGGAGAGAGTATGTTGTCTCCACCAGGAAGGCATGGGGGGAGAGTATGTTGTCTCCACCAGGCAGAAGGCATGGGGAGAGAGTATGTTGTCTCCACCAGGCAGAAGGCATGGGGAGAGAGTATGTTGTCTCCACCAGGCCTAAGGCATGGGGGGAGAGTATGTTGGGCACAGGTCTCCACCAGAGCAGGTCAGGTTTTGGCCTCCTGGTGGCGCTATTATAAGCCATTGTGAAAAGGGTGCCATTTCTTCTCATGCCTTGCAAAATAACAGGCCAATGTGAAAAGGGTGGGATATATTCCTCAGCCTAGTAGGAAAGACTGAAAGATTTCACGTAAATTACACGCTGCGTTCATGATTTGAGGCTTTTTGTTCAAAAAAGCCAATCCTGCAAATGTTGAAAGCCAATCTTAGCCAATTAGGATTGAATATGAAATATCGGACAGATCTGTCTTTAGCACATGACTATAGAGATACTGTGTAACGATTTGCGTGATTTTTGGACAAAATATGGAGGAGTAATGTAAAAAATCACACCTGTGTGAACTGAGTGGTGTAAGGTATTATATAGTAGCCTGGTATCCAGCCTGCTTCGCTACGTTCGGCGGATTTTTTTTTCTCTCTTCGCTTATCAGTCTGGAAAGCCTCCCATTGGGAGGTTTTGCAGAACTACACTAGAACTACATATGTTACGTAGTCAACGTCGTTGCTGATTGGATGTTGTTCCAACGAATGAGAGTAGCGTTAGGCAACCTACGTCATCAGCCAGCGCCACCCTCCATGCTTTTCACACTGCGCTTTGCTATGACGTCTCACTGGTGCTTTGTCCCGCCCCGCACCACAGACCAATCAGAAGCCACGTTAGGTTTCGAAGCTTTTGGCATGTCCCGCCTCCCTTGGAGATAGGAGGCTTTCCAGACTGATAAGCGAAGAGAGAAAAAAAAATCCGCCGAACGTAGCGAAGCAGGCTGGATACCAGGCTAATTATATAGCCTGACCAGCTGTGTTCTGACGTAATGAAATCAGCATCAACCAATCAGCATCAACCATGCTCATTTTTTTTTCACAGACAGAGTGGCATGGGGAGAGTATTAGGAGTAGGAGTGGTTTACACCACTCAAAAAAAAGTTTTACAAAAGTCGGCCTACTGGTGGCGCTATAACAAGCTGTTCTGGAAAAGGTCAGAGGTTCATCTAGGGAGTGTGTGTGCAAAGTTTGGCATCGACCGGGTTAACGGTGCCGGAGATTAGCTGGTAACAGTCGGACATACTCTCTCATACTCTCTCCCCATGCCTTCGGCCTGGTGGAGACAACTATAGGTAGTGTCGTCCAGATGTAGTACCTGGTATGTAGAATGTGATGCTGTTGCTGCAGGTGAACTATGGGTAGTGTAGTCCAGTGGTAGTACCTGGTATGTAGAATGTGTTGCTGCAGGCAGAGTGAACTATGGGTAGTGTAGTCCAGTAGTAGTACCTGGTATGTAGAATGTGATGCTGTTGCTGCAGGTGAACTATGGGTAGTGTAGTCCAGTGGTAGTACCTGGTATGTAGAATGTGATGCTGTTGCTGCAGGTGAACTATGGGTAGTGTAGTCCAGTGGTAGTACCTGGTATGTAGAATGTGTTGCTGCAGGCAGAGTGAACTATGGGTAGTGTAGTCCAGTAGTAGTACCTGGTATGTAGAATGAGATGCTGTTGCTGCAGGCAGAGTGAACTATGGGTAGTGTAGTCCAGTAGTAGTACCTGGTATGTAGAATGTGATGCTGTTGCTGCAGGTGAACTATGGGTAGTGTAGTCCAGTGGTAGTACCTGGTATGTAGAATGTGTTGCTGCAGGCAGAGTGAACTATGGGTAGTGTAGTCCAGTAGTAGTACCTGGTATGTAGAATGTGTTGCTGCAGGCAGAGTGAACTATGGGTAGTGTAGTCCAGTGGTAGTACTTGGTATGTAGAATGTGATGCTGTTGCTGCAGGCAGAGTGAACTATGGGTAGTGTAGTCCAGTGGTAGTACCTGATATGTAGAATGTGTTGCTGCAGGCAGAGTGAACTATGGGTAGTGTAGTCCAGTAGTAGTACCTGGTATGTAGAATGTGATGCTGTTGCTGCAGGTGAACTATGGGTAGTGTAGTCCAGTAGTAGTACCTGGTATGTAGAATGTGATGCTGTTGCTGCAGGTGAACTATGGGTAGTGTAGTCCAGTGGTAGTACCTGGTATGTACGTCTGAGTGTTGAACCAATGAAAAGTATTCAAAAGTGCTTCAGCAAAAACCTCCTAACCTATACAGACTTATAGCGTGTTATGTAGACAGCACTAAACCTAAAACCTCCTAACCTATACAGACTTATAGCGTGTTATGTAGACAGCACTAGAATTGCATTGTATGTAGTCATAGCACTTTATAGTACATACAGTTGGGTGCCACCGATATTGTCCCTTATCATTTGACCCATTTAGGCCTGACCTCAAAATTTAAAAAAATCCGTCTAAATCCTCCAGTTTTCTGAAATAAATATTTTCACGATTTTTCAAAAATAGCAGACCTACAAGCTCGTAGCGCGCCACTCGGTGGCGCGCTATGAGCTTGTAGATCTGCTATTTTTCAATAGCTAAATTATAACATAATGTTTAAAACACCAAAAGGGGTTCCCGCCCAAAATGGGTTAACTGTCCTTTTGCGCAGATCACACAAACCTCAGCAAAAAGAAAAGGACAATATCGATGGCCTCCAACTGTATAGTATATATGTATAGTTTATATTTTCATTATATAGAGATTCTTAGCTTACACATGTTTCTTGAATACTACTTTTTATGTATGTGATGTATTGCCATGCTTTTTTGTTCTTGTAAATCGCTCTGGATTAAGAGCGTCTGATAAATGCCTACATTGTAAATTGTAAATGTAAATTGTAATTCTACTTGACCTGGATGGGTTTTTTCCATTTCCTGAAAACAACATTTTGGAGTTAGTTGGTTTTGTGAGAGTACCAGTAAGACACCCTGAGGGCGATAAGCGGTTTTCAGCTAAAATACATTGAAAAATCACACCCGTGTGAACTGAGTGGTGTAAGGTATTATATAGCCTGATCAGCTGTGTTCTGACGTAATGTATCAGCATCAACCAATCAGCATCAACCATACAACCATCAACCAGACAGACAAACAAAGCCAGTTGTAGGAGTGGTTTACACCACTCAAAAATGTAAAAATCACACCCGTGTGAACTGAGTGATGTAAGGTCTTATATAACCTGATCAGCTGTGGTCTGACGTAATGTCTGACGTAAAGAAATCGCACCCGGGTGAACTGGGTGACCGTAGCAACCATGCTCATTTTTTTTGCACAGACAGACAGACAGACAGACTAACAAAGCCAGTTGTAGGAGTGGTTTACACCACTCAAAAATTCATCAATGAGGTCAATATAAATCAAAAACTTAGACCTCTAGTCTAGAACAAAAGCCAAATCAAATATCATGTAAAATCTTAAGTAGGCCTAAATATAAACTTTCACAACATGGAAACGACTATAGGCTTCTTCTTTTGTTTTAATTGATTGAATACTTTATTAACATGCTTTGGGCCAAGCCCCCTAGTATTTTGGGAGGTCCCCAGTTCAAATTTGATTATTTTGGTGGGTCCCCAGTTAAAATTTGATTATTTTGGGAGGTCCCCAGTTCAAATTTGATTATTTTGGTGGGTCCCCAGTTAAAATTTGATTATTTTGTGAGGTCCCCAGTTCAAATTTGATTATTTTGGGAGGTCCCCAGTTCAAATTTGATTATTTTGGGAGGTCCCCAGTTCAAATTTGATTATTTTGGGAGGTCCCCAGTTCAAATTTGATTATTTTGGGAGGTCCCCAGTTCAAATTTGATTATTTTGGGAGGTCCCCAGTTCAAATTTGATTATTTTGAGAGGTCCCCAGTTCAAATTTGATTATTTTGGTGGGTCCCCAGTTCAAATTTGATTATTTTGGTGGGTCCCCAGTTAAAATTTGATTATTTTGGGAGGTCCCCAGTTCAAATTTGATTATTTTGGGAGGTCCCCAGTTCAAATTTGATTATTTTGGGAGGTCCCCAGTTCAAATTTGATTATTTTGAGAGGTCCCCAGTTCAAATACGATTACTTTGCGGGGTCCCAAGTTCAAATACGATTATTTTGCGGGGTCCCAAGTTCAAATACGATTATTTTGGTTATTTTGGGTGGTCGCGGTCTGCAAAGAACCTTCATCTCAATTATGCAATTTACGAAAAAGCCAAAATCCTATCCTATTTTTAGAATTCTCTCTCTCTCTCTCTCTCTCTCTCTCTCCCCATTTCAGGAGACATTCCATCTGAATCTTCTTCCTCGTTCTTAAACTAAATATTGCAGACAGATGCTTCTAAAAACAATTCTATTCTTAACCGTACGGGAGCCAATTGGTTCCAGTTTGGTTATACAAATAGAATAGTTTTGATAAGCTTCTGCAGCTGCCATAACTGATGAGTTGTGGTCACATATTTTTGTCGATTCTCGTGAGAAGGCGAGCAACGGCATTCAGTGCCAGAGCATCGCAATGCTCTGACCTTTAGAGTTTGGATCACAAGGAAACTGCATTTACCACAAATATAACCTTTATTTAAAACCCATGTTGGGCGGGAACACCTTTTGGTGTTTTAACTAAGCATTATGTTATACTTTGGCTATTGAAAAATAGCAGATCTACAAGCTCGTAGCGCGCCACCGAGTGCCGCGCTACGAGCTTGTAGATCTGCAATTTTTGAAAAGTCGTGAAAATGTGGTGCAAATCTTTGAATATATATTTCAGAGCAAACATTTTTAACTAAAATATTGGCTTCTGGGGGGTCCCTCCCTGGAACAACATATTTTGAGATGGGGGTCCGTGGCCCAATAGAGATAATTCTGGGGGTCCTTGACATGAAAAAGGTTGAGCACAACTGACATAGAAACATGGGGTTTTCAGAAAACTATTCTGTACTACTGTAAGCCCATCGGTGCTTTTAGCAACATTTATATTTTAATGAATGACTTAATTCATATATTTTTCCTCTGTTTTTTTCTCCACCTATAACCATTGTTTAGTCTTGCAATGCCATTGGTCAGGATATTTGCATATAAATCCCCGCCCCCCCCGCCACAGAGGCTGAAATTCTTCAAAATCTCTGGCAATTTTGAATTCTTTTTAACCTATGACCCTTTAACCCTGAAAAAAAGTAAAATGCCAGTTATATATATATATATATATATATTTTTTAGTGATCATTAGAATGTCTAGAACATGTTTAATTTGTTATTGTGAAAGATATCCCCCAAATGTAAATTATTAATGTATTATTATTATTTTAATAATTAATATAAATGTGCATAGAATTTGCATAAATCTTTTTCTTTTTTTTCTTTACATAATTTCCTCTGATAAGTCCTAGTAGTACATAACCCATTTAGGCCTGACATCGACATTTAAAAAATGTCTTCTAAATCCTGACAGTTTTCTGAAATACGTGTTTCTGTATCAGTGGTGCTCAATATTTCATGTCAAGGACCCCAAAACATTATATGTAATTGGCCGCCGACCCCCATCTGAAAATATGTTGTTCCAGGGACCCCTCAGAAGCGAAGACTTGAGTTATAAGAATATATTCAAAGATTTGCGCCACATTTTCACGATTTTTCAAAAATAGCAGATCTACAAGCTCGTAGCGCGCCACTCGGTGGCGCGCTATTAGCTTGTAGATCTGCTATTTTTCAATTATAACATAATTATAACATAATATTTTTTTTCAACCAAGGTTCATGTTTTATTGTTATTAGAGAAAGTAAATGATGATTGTTACATTTTTCCCATTTTCTGCTTTCTTCCATTTGAATGATTTTAGCTATTTTTGACAGGTGGGCCGCATTCGAACAAGTGACAAAATATGTAAAAAAAAAAAGAAAAAGAAAATACAAATATTTTTATGGCGTTTCTTTATTATCACATTCAGGACGGGAACCCTTTTGGTGTTTCATGCATTATGTTATACTTTAGCTGTTGAAAAATAGCAGATCTACAAGCTCGTAGCGCGGCACCGAGTGCAACAAACATTGAACTAAAGACAAACATCGAACCTGTGTATAGGAGGGGCTATAGCGCCCCTCAATGATCAAGGACGGGAAAGTGAGGACGCAAATTGTGATCGGCCGGAATGAGATGGTGCATGATGATGATGATGATAAGAGCGCCCCTCACTTCACACAAGTGTGATTTATTTTTGTGTGGACGAGCAGATTTCTGTCCCATCGACAATGAATGGATGATGTCACCCTCCCCCCACCGGATCTTCTATCTGTGTGTGTGTGTGTGTGTGTGTGTGTGTGTGTGTGTGTGTGTGTGTGTGTGTGTGTGTGTGTGTGTGTGTGTGTGTGTGTGTGTGTGTGTGTGTGTGTGTGTGTGTGTGTGTGTGTGTGTGTGCGCGTGTGCGTGCGCGTGCGCACAAATTCCTCGTTAGGGTTAAGCGGTTCATGTAAGATTTTCGCCGTAACTGCATTTCCTCATTTCCTCTAAGTGTTTCCTCTAAGAGAGGAAAACCGGTTTTGTCGTCGACTACCTTTTTCCACTGACAGAAACTAAATGAAAACTAAGCTATGACGACTAAAACTAAGACTAAATATACTGATGATTTTGTCAACAAATAAAAACTAGACTAAAATGTTAGGAAGGGACTGGTGGACAAGAGATCCAGTATAAGTCATTTAATACTTGGTTGCATGCTGAAAATAGCAGATCTACAAGCCCACAACGCGGCGCGCTGCGACGCGTTGTGGGCTTGTAGATCGTGAAAAAAACAGTCATTACGACGGCATCAAGGCCTGCCAAAACACATTTTGTTTGACTAAATCAACTGTAGTTTTAGTCGACTAAAATCTCATGACATTTAGTCGACTAAAACTAGACTAACACTAATACATTCCAGGTGACTAAAATGTGAATAACACTAAACGAAAACTTTTCAAAAGACACTGACTAAAACTAAAATCAAACTTTGCTGCCAAAAACAACACTGCAGTGTGTGTGTGTGCGTGTGTGTGTGTGCGTGTGTGTGTGTGTGTGTGTGTGTGTGTGTGTGTGTGTGTGTGTGTGTGTGTGTGTGTGTGTGTGTGTGTGTGTGTGTGTGTGTGTGTGTGTGTGTGTGTGTGTGTGTGTGTGTGTGTGTGTGTGTGTGTGTGTGTGTGTGTGTGTGTGTGTGTGTGTGTGTGGCTGCTATGTATATAAGGGAATGTATATTGCTAGGCACGACAGAATTGGTGACCTATTAGCTAAGGACATAAGTTCATATGTTTCATCATCTGCCAAAATGTATAAGCACTCACGTGTTTCACCTGCCATGTTCATGCACAATAATGAAAATGATGCCCTTTCAGATGTCACAGCTAATACACCAGATATTGTTGTTGTTGATGAGGACAGTAGAGAAGTGACCATTTTGGAAGTGGCATGTATACATTTGACCACAGTCTGGAAGAGGCATTCCTTACCAAGGTGCTTAAGTACCAGCGTCTTAAGGATGCTATTATACAGCTTGGCTACAAATGTAAACTACTTGTGTTCATATTTGGAAGCCTCGGTAATGTCCATAAATCAGTCGTGAGGGGCCTGCCCTGCAGATTGCAGGCATGCCCAATAAGCCGAGAGCTGATCAGGCATCGGCTACATTCTGTTCAGTGTCTGCAATAATTGGCAGTCGCCATATATGGAGAAGGCGATGCTTCCTGTACCCGTGATCTGTATCCTGAAGCACTTGTTGGAGAGCTTTTCTAGTTTGCGCATCCACTATTGTTTGTGTTCAAGAATTTCTTGTAAAATGTGAATGCAAATAAAGATGTTAAATGTGTATGTGTTCTTGGTTAGTCAGGGGTCAGGGGTCAGGGGTCATCAATATGTAAGGGATAATGTCAGGCTAGCTGCAGATATAATATCATTCACAGACTGAAGGTGAATTATATCCAACAATAACCAGCTAGCCAGACATTATCACACTTATTCCGCGGCTACTTATGTCAAATAATAAATCAACGAAAGGGCAATACATACCCCGGACATTCTTTGGGAATGTCTCGCGACCCCCGCCCCGCCCCGACCCCCGCCCCGATTCCCCCCCCCGCCCCGCCCCGATTCCCGTCCAGAATGGGTTAACGGTTAACCCATTTGGACCTGAGAACTGTTTCTATGTCAGTGGTTCTGTTCCTATGTCAGTGGTTCTGTTCCTATGTCAGTGGTTCTGTTCCTATGTCAGTGGTTCTGTTCCTATGTCAGTGGTTCTGTTCCTATGTCAGTGGTTCTGTTTCTATGTCAGTGGGCCCAGAAGCAAAGAAATATGTGAATTAAAAACGTTCGCTCTGAAATAATATAATATGCAAGGATTTGCGCCACATTTTCCGCGTTTTTTTCAAAAATAGCAGATCTACAAGCTCATAGCGCGGCACTCGGTGCCACGCTACGAGCTTGTAGATCTGCTCTATTTTTCAATAGCTAAAGTTTAAAGTAACTCTTAAAACTCCAAACGGTGTTCTTGTCCTGAAAGGGTTCAACGGGCCATGGAGGGGGAGCCAGTGGAGCCATGCCATGACGGGCCAGGCTGGGGGAGCCAGTGGAGCCATGCCATGACGGGCCAGGCTGGGGGAGCCAGTGGAGCCATGCCAGGACGGGCCAGGCTGGGGGAGCCAGTGGAGCCATGCCAGGACGGGCCAGGCTGGGGGAGCCAGTGGAGCCATGCCATGACGGGCCAGGCTGGGGGAGCCAGTGGAGCCATGCCATGACGGGCCAGGCTGGGGGAGCCAGTGGAGCCATGCCATGACGGGCCAGGCTGGGGGAGCCAGTGGAGCCATGCCATGACGGGCCAGGCTGGGGGAGCCAGTGGAGCCATGCCATGACGGGCCAGGCTGGGGGAGCCAGTGGAGCCATGCAAGGACAGGCCAGGCTGGGGGAGCCAGTGGAGCCATGCAAGGACAGGCCAGGCTGGGGGAGCCAGTGGAGCCATGCCATGACGGGCCAGGCTGGGGGAGCCAGTGGAGCCATGCCATGACGGGCCAGGCTGGGGGAGCCAGTGGAGCCATGCCATGACGGGCCAGGCTGGGGGAGCCAGTGGAGCCATGCCATGACGGGCCAGGCTGGGGGAGCCAGTGGAGCCATGCCAGGACAGGCCAGGCTGGGGGAGCCAGTGGAGCCATGCCAGTACGGGTGTCACATGGGATCACATTTCTACTACTTTGTAGATCCTTTCAGGCATATGAAATTGTTTAATTGGGGATTAGTGAAGATAATATATATACGAGGAAGAAGAAAAACAAAAGATTCTGCTAATCTGTTTGGACAAGGACAAGGAAACTACATAAAAAATATATAAAATAAAAATCCCCTCCCCTTGTCAGTAGGCAGTGATGAAGGGAAGCCAGTAAGCCACAAGCAGTGGAAACACGAGGAAGTGAAACACCTATTTCTGGCCGGAGGTTTGTTCACAACAAGGAAACAAATTAATTATGGCAAGAAAAATGTCCCTCCCGCTGCTCTCCCTCCCTCCCTCCCTCCCTCCCTCCCTCTATCTTTGAAGATCAAGTGTGACATATTTATCGTTTTCGGGGGCGTTGGGTTTCGTGCGGGCCCGACAGCTTTCTGTGGAATCCCTGCTGCTCGTCGAGTAGAGGTGTACCAAGGTGTGTCACGTGTGCGCTGACGACGTGACATCGTTAACAAGTGGGGGAGCGGGCCCAGGTGCAGGCTGCTGTTTATCATACAGGGTCCAACAGGCGGCCCGGGGGCCACATGCGGCCCCCACCTTCACTTAATGTTATTGATTTCAGCCGTTTCAACTGGATTCTATTTTTGGATTCCAATTCAAAAGTAGAATATACTGTATATATTTTTGTTTTTGCTACGACAGTAATATGCAATGTGCAATGCTGTCACCTCACAGCTAGAAGGTCCTGGGTTCGATTCTCGCTGGGGACGCTGTGGGCGCTGTTGGCGTGTGGCGGTGGCGCCGGTGGCTCAGGTGTAGAGTGGCCGGATGGCAACCGCAAGGTTGCCAGTTCGATCCCTGTGGGCTCCCCCAGAGTTAGTGTCGAAGTGTCCTTGAGCAAGACTCTGAACCCCTAATTTCTGCTGACGTGCAGGTTGGTGCCTTGCATGGTTTCTCCTGTCATCGGTGTGTGAAAGTGTGTGTGTCACAATCTATGTAAAGTGCCTTGGATAAAAGTGCCAGTCAGGTGAAAAATAAGCAGCTTGGACTCCTCATGCATAGAAGGAAGCATGAGGTCAGTCCCTCCCCCCCCCCCCCCCCCCCCCAATTGAAACTGGGTGAAAGAAAATGGGTTGCAAAATCGTGGGATAAAAAAATTAGAAAACTATGTGAGTATATACTTTTTGTCCCATTGGAATGGAACAAGGAAGTGCAGGGCGGCCGGCCCAGGTGACATCACATACATCACGCGTGCCACACACTGTGACATGATGGAGGGTGTCACGGACTGACACGTGACCTGCCCACATCGTCCCCATATGCACTGAGTATAAAGCATGGTGTCTGGTGGCACCGTTCTCCACATCACCTACCTGTGTGTGACACACACACACACACCTCTCCTCCACATCACCTGTATACCTGTGCTTTGTGACTGTGGACTGGAGCACGCTGCAGACGAGCTCTCCTCCTGCGATGCACCACCAGCGCTCATCATCCATGGCTTCCTCCACCTCCATCACCACCTCCATCACCTCCACCTCCATCACCACCTCCACCACCTCCACCAGCGGTCTGCTGTGGTTGACCCTCCTGTGTCTGGCCACAGCACCGCTAGCCTCCACATCGGTACACATCAATGTTGGTACGTACTCTACCTATAACTACTACTACTACAAGTAAGATGCGCAATTGCAATAACAACAATTAGAATTAATTACGTACTTTTTTAAGGTTTTTTTTTTTAAGTTCTCTTTTTTTATTATTATTATTTATTTTTAGGTGACGATTTGATTAGTTTGATTCGTCGCACGAATAATTGCAATTTAGCGATTTAATCGTGTTTTTTTTTTTAGAATATTGGAAGATTTGGAACTGATCTGAAACATGTGTACAGTTTGCCTGACCAAATGACTGAAATATACAAATAAATTACTGATATATTTTTTTATATTTAAAAATTAAAACAAATAATAATGCGGAAATAGCTGATCTATAAGCTTAAAACACGTAAGCTTTTTTCAAATTATATAGAGGGAACCCCTCTTTGGGTTCTGTACAGTATTATTTAAAAAAAAAAAAACTTTGATGCTGCTAGATAAATATTTGAAGTTTTTCAGAAAGCTTAGGTCAGGATTTAGAGGGCTTTTTAGAATCGGCCTCAGTCCAAAATGGGTTAAGGTTTTTGTAAAATGTCTTGTACATTTTGGGTTGCAGTAGTATTGCAATTTTTTGGCTTTCGCTTTTATTTTATATATTTTATGGAGGGACAGACAGTAGGCTGACAGGAAATGGGGAGAGAGATGGGGGGGGGGGGGGTGGTGACATGCAGTAAAGGCCGTCGGGATCGGGAGTCGAACCCACAGACTGGGATTACCAGCCACGGTGCCTCTGGACCGCTGAGTCACGGCCCAGGCCACGATTGCAGTTTTATTATGGGGCTGTAGTTGCTTTATTTGGGCTTGATTCCTATGATATTTAAACCATGTAGACCTGAGGACGGTTCTACAAATGCCTTCTAAATCCTTCAGTTTTCTGAAAAATGTCAGTGTTTCTCAACCTTTCATGTCAACGTTTTCTGTATTTGGCTGCTAACCCCCATCTGAAAATATGTAGTTCCAGGGACCCCTCCCCCACAAGCAAAGATATGAGTTAAAAATGTTAAAAATGTCTGAAAGAATTATTCAAAGATTTGCGCCACATTTTCACGATTTTTCAAAAATAGCAGACCTACAAGCTCGTAGCGCGGCACTCGGTGCCGCGCTATGAGCTTGTAGATCTGCTATTTTTTCAACAGCTAAAGTATAACATAATGCTTTAAAACACCAAAAGGGGTTCCTGCCCAGACAACATAATATTTATGTATAGTTGTCCACAGAGTGCACAGACAGACCCCCACCTGTACATGTTTTGTGCCATGGGGCCCGGGGGGGGGGGGGGGGGGGCATTAATTATACAATATATTGTTTGTTTTCCTTCCTCATATCTTCACTAATCCCCATATAAACGATTTAATATGCCTGATTGGATCACTAAGTACAGAAACGTGATCACATCACACCACTTGGCATCGCTCCACTGCACTTTCCTTCTTTTCTTTTGGTGTTGTAAGCATTACGTTATACTATAGCTGTTGAAAAATGACACCCAGTGCCGCGCTACGAGCTTGTAGATCTGCTATTTTTGAAAAATCGTAAAAAATGTGCCACAAATTGTTGAATATATATTTATATATTATTTCGGAGCGAACGTTGTTTTAACTCAAATCTTTGCTTCTGGGGAGCTCCCTGGAAGTTACTGCATCTTTTCAGATGGGGGTCGGCGGGGCCAATTACATATCGTTTTTGGTGTCCTTGACATGAAATCGTTTTTCAGAAAACGGTCATGATTTAGACAACATTTGAAGTAGGATCTAGTGTTCAAGGATCTAGTGTTCAAGTAGGATCTAGTGTTCAAGGATCTAGTGTTCAAGTAGGATCTAGTGTTCAAGTTGGAGCAGCTTTTTGATACTATGCGGCATATTGGCCCGTGTGTGTGTGTGCGTGTGCGTGTGCGTGTGTGTGTGTGTGTGTGTGTGTGTGTGTGTGTGTGTGTGTGTGTGTGTGTGTGTGTGTGTCCGTGCCCGTGCGTGTGTGTATGATCGTGATCAGGAGTCACTTCTTTTGGGCTCGTTTTCGTGGACCTCTTGGCTTAATTCTCTCACACTCTCGATCTGGCAACACTGTCAGTCAGTCATTAAGCCTTTTGTATGATGTCAGATATGATCAACGTCTGTCTGTCTGTCTGTCTGTCTGTCTGTCTGTCTGTCTGTCTGTCTGTCTGTCTGTCTGTCTGTCTGTCTGTATATATATTTTTGCGGCTCCTTGACATGAAAATGTTTGAGAACCACTGATATAGAAACATGAGGGTTTTCAGAAAACTGTCAGGATTTAGAATGCATTTGTAGAATCTGTTCTCAGCGATGATTTGGATTTGATTGACAGGCACAACACAAGCTGTGTGGTTTGGCATTTTGACATTTAGACATAATTAAAGGAGAAAAACCACAACGTTGAATGATCGACACGGAAACGTCTGGGTAAAAATAATGTCTGGTATTCCAACGGATTGAGGAAATTAATTAATTTGAGTGTCAAAACAAATTATGCACATGATTGATTTAACAAAGGCCACACCAGGAGGCAGTGTCACAATACTGTTGTTTATTTTATTTATTATTTATTGGTCTAACCCATTTAGGCCTGACCTCAAAATCTTCTAAATCCTCCAGTTTTCTGAAATAAATATTTTCACAATTTTTCAAAAAATAGCAGACCTACAAGCTCGTAGCGTGCCATGAGCTTGTAGATCTGCTATTTTTCAATAGCTATTTTTTTTTTTTAAATGTTCGCTCTGAAATATATATTCAAAGATTTGTGCCACATTTTAACGGTTTTTTCAAAAATAGCAGATCTACAAGCTCGTAGAGCGCCACTCGGTGGCGCGCTACGAGCTTGTAGATCTGCTATTTTTCAATAGCTAAATTATAACGGAATGCTTCAAACACCAAAAGGGGTTCCCGCCCAAAATGGATTAATGTTGTTTAACGTTGTTTAATGCAAATATTTTTCTCCTTGGATGTACCAGTATCACATTTATTTTAATGTTTTATAGTGTCTTTTTCCTTTTATTATTTTTTTTATAGAGGGACAGACAGACAGTAGGGGGGGGGGGGGGGGGGGGGGGGGGGGGGTGGGG
>NC_136797.1:2464172-2471672 GCF_951216825.1 Electrona antarctica | reverse complement strand
AGTCGACGAAATCAACACTGGTGTGATGACGGCCCTCAACTTTCAGCAGCTGTCACAGATCCCCCCTTTTAGGGAAACTGAATTCCACTCTTTGTGAGATGTGTTCTTGCTTTTTGTACTCTGGATTAAGAGCGTCTGCTAAATGCCTACATGTTGTAATTGTTACTAGACAACAATGGACACCTTTACAAACATATTGGTGAAGAAATGTGTATTTGGCATGGAATTTTTTCCCAGGTTAGACATAGTTCTGTCATCCATCCATCCATCCATCCATCCATCCATCCATCCATCCATCCATCCATCCATGCGTTGAGCTCGATGCGTGGCCTCAGGGGTCATAGTCACCATAACGTGTCTCCCGGCCGCTCAACGCTACAAGCCGTCTGCACCAAACTATAGCCTGTAGTCGTGACGCTGCATTCCTTTAAATCCTGTCACGCTCTTCACTATCTCTTCAGTCATCGTGTAGCGCTCACTCTCACACCATTGTTCCAGTTTACGTCTTCTCTCCTGGAGATGAGACGTTATCTGCATCAGATAAATACTTCCTCCTCGATGTCGTCGTGGTGGTGGTTAGAATACGCTGCATTCGTGGGAAACGCACCCGTCGACCCCAAGACAGTAACACGAGAAAGGAAGTTATAGTATTAACTGTAATACGCACGTTACTCACCTTTGCAGCCAAGTTGGCCTTAGTTGAACTTAATAAAACTAGTCAGCGTGACAGATGCCATTGCCTCTTAACACATTCTGGGCGGGAACCCCTTTTGGTGTTTTTAAGCATTATGTTATACTTTAGCTATTGAAAAATAGCAGATCTACAAGCTCATAGCGCGGCACCGAGTGGCGCGCTACGAGCTTGTAGATCAATCTGTAAAGTTTTTGTTTCATAAAAACTGTAGACATGTTATGAGCTACTTCCTGTCAAGACATTCTGTGCAGGTTATCTTTTATATTTAAGTGTCAGAGTTTGGGAGCGCTCGTTGACTATCACTCAACAGCCCTGCGTACCAGTTTGGGAGCGCTCGTTGACTATCACTCAACAGCCCTGCGTACCAGTTTGGGAGCGCTCGTTGACTATCACTCAACGGCCCTGCGTACCAGTTTGGGAGCGCTCGTTGACTATCACTCAACAGCCCTGCGTACCAGTTTGGGAGCGCTCGTTGACTATCACTCAACAGCCCTGCGTACCAGTTTGGGAGCGCTCGTTGACTATCACTCAACAGCCCTGCGTACCACCTGTTTTTAATGTGCACATAATGCAGGAGGCAGCAGGAGGTTGCTTACTTGCTTTACTGAAAACGAGTGCTTCCAAACTCCAATACTTAGGAAAAAAATCACCTGCAAGGAATATATTGACAGGAAGTAGCTCATAACATCTACGGTGGATTCTTATGAAACAAACACTGCAGATTGAAAGGATAAATCAGGCTTTCCGTTCAGCTGCAATGTTGGTGAGTTTTGAAGTTGTTTAATACAATTAGAGAGGACCTTTCTGATTGGATGAATGGGCTGTCTATGGGAGGTTATACCTAGTTAGCACCTTGCTGGCAAGATGGCCGCGGTCTGAATATAGTCAATAGTATAGTCAAAAGACGTCTTTTTTGGAAAAATAGGACATTGTCAAAGTTGTCCACCCCTGCCCCACCCCTGCCCCACCCCTGCCCCACCCCTGCCCAACAAAGTGCTACCTCCCCTCCTATCTTCCTCCATCTTGTCCTCTCTCAGACTCTGATGACGGAGGTTATTACATCTTGTCCTCTCTCAGACTCTGATGACGGAGGTTATTACATCATGACAAGGAAACAAACAAAAAATCTGTGGGCCTCTCTATCTAGTTCTATATCTGGAACATCACGTTCTATAGTTTCTAGTTTGGGTTGTCCATGCTCTAATCTAACTATAAATGTCTCTGTCTGCGTGTGTGCGTGTCTGTGTGTGTGTGTGTGTGTGTGTCTGCTTGTGTGTGTGTGTAGGGTCACCCTTCCATACAGTGTGTGTGTGTGTGTGTGTAGGGTCACCCTTCCATACAGTGTGTGTGTGTGTGTGTGTAGGGTCACCCTTCCATACAGTGTGTGTGTGTGTGTGTGTAGGGTCACCCTTCATAAACATCATAATAATCATGGTGTGTTTGTTTTAATAATCATGGTGTGTTTGTTTTGTGTGTAGGGTCACCCTTCATAAACATCATAATAATCATGGTGTGTTTGTTTTGTGTGTAGGGTCACCCTCCCCTACAGTGGGTCTGGAGTCCTCATCGAGCAGACTGTCTCCTACATCATTGTCAAAGCCAAGCTGGGCCTGGTGGCGTTCTGGAACCAGAGAGACTCTTTACTGGTGAGTAAAAGATAATGTGTGAAAATGTGGCGCAAATCTTTGAATATATATTCTTTCAGAGCTTTTTAACTCAAATCTTTGCTTCTGGGGAGGTAAGGTGTCCCTGGAACAACACATTTTCAGATGGGGGTCGGCGGCCAAATACATGGGGGTCCTTGATATGAAAATGTTTGAGAACAACTGAAATAGAAACATGGGGTTTTTCAGAAAACTTTAGAATGTCAAAGACATTTGTAGAATCGTCACATGCTGTGCTTTCTGTCCTGTCCTGCAGGTGGAGCTAGACGCAAAGTACAAGAACCAAACCTGTGGTCTGTGTGGAGACTTCAACGGAGTACCGCTCTACAGAGAGTTCTACAGCCATGGTAACCTGTGTGTGTGTGTGTGTGTGTGTGTGTGTGTGTGTGTGTGTGTGTGTGTGTGTGTGTGTGTGTGTGTGTGTGTGTGTGTGTGTGTGTGTGTGTGTGTGTGTGTGTGTGTGTGTGTGTGTGTGTGTGTGTGTGTGTGTGTGTGTGTGTGTGTGTGTGTGTGTGTGTGTGTGTGTGTGTGTGTGTGTGTGTGTGTGTGTGTGTGTGTGTGTGTGTGTGTGTGTGTGTGTGTGTGTGTGTGTGTGTGTGTGTGTGTGTGTGTGTGTGTGTGCTCTCAGACTATGGTAACATTTGAACCCTGTGTTAATGTCTCCCAGGTAGCAGGATGGGACCCTCAGACTATGGGAACACCTGGAGGGTCGATGGTCCAACTGAGACCTGCTCTGACCTCACCTTACCCCCCCCGTCTACCAGCTGTCACCACATGGTAACATTTACACCCTCCTTCTACCAGCTGTCACCACATGGTAACATTTACACCCTCCTTCTACCAGCTGTCACCACATGGTAACATTTACACCCTCCTTCTACCAGCTGTCACCACATGGTAACATTTACACCCTCCTTCTACCAGCTGTCACCACATGGTAACATTTACACCCTCCTTCTACCAGCTGTCACCACATGGTAACATTTACACCCTCCTTCTACCAGCTGTCACCACATGGTAACATTTACACCCTCCTTCTACCAGCTGTCACCACATGGTAACATTTACACCCTCCTTCTACCAGCTGTCACCACATGGTAACATTTACACCCTCCTCCTACCAGCTGTCACCACATGGTAACATTTACACCCTCCTTCTACCAGCTGTCACCACATGGTAACATTTACTTTTTGGAATATATAGACATTTAGCAGACACTAACATGCATTTGGCTGGCTGGCTGACTGGCTGGCTGGCTGGCTGGCTGGCTGGCTGGCTGGCTGACTGGCTGGCTGGCTGGCTGGCTGGCTGGCTGGCTGGCTGACTTGCTGGCTGGCTGGCTGGCTGGCTGACTGGCTGGCTGGCTGGCTGGCTGGCTGGCTGGCTGACTTGCTGGCTGGCTGGCTGGCTGGCTGGCTGGCTGGCTGACTTGCTGGCTGGCTGGCTGGCTGGCTGGCTGGCTGGCTGGGGTGTGAGCATCTATTCTCATGTAGTACATGTTGTCTCCTCCAGAGGCCTGTGTGTGAGCATCTATTCTCATGTAGTACATGTTGTCTCCTCTAGAGGCCTGTGTGTGAGCATCTATTCTCATGTAGTACATGTTGTCTCCTCTAGAGGCCCGTGTGTGAGCATCTATTCTCATGTAGTACATGTTGTCTCCTCTCCAGAGGCCCGTGTGTGAGCATCTATTCTCATGTAGTACATGTTGTCTCCTCTAGAGGCCCGTGTGTGAGCATCTATTCTCATGTAGTACATGTTGTCTCCTCTCTAGAGGCCTGTGTGTGAGCATCTATTCTCATGTAGTACATGTTGTCTCCTCTAGAGGCCTGTGTGTGAGCAGCTGTTCTCATGTAGTACATGTTGTCTCCTCTAGAGGCCCGTGTGTGAGCATCTGTTCTCATGTAGTACATGTTGTCTCCTCTAGAGGCCTGTGTGTGAGCATCTATTCTCATGTAGTACATGTTGTCTCCTCTAGAGGCCTGTGTGTGAGCAGCTGTTCTCATGTAGTACATGTTGTCTCCTCTAGAGGCCAGTGTGTGAGCATCTGTTCTCATGTAGTACATGTTGTCTCCTCCAGAGGCCTGTGTGTGAGCATCTATTCTCATGTAGTACATGTTGTCTCCTCTAGAGGCCCGTGTGTGAGCATCTGTTCTCATGTAGTACATGTTGTCTCCTCTAGAGGCCAGTGTGTGAGCATCTATTCTCATGTAGTACATGTTGTCTCCTCTAGAGGCCCGTGTGTGAGCATCTGTTCTCATGTAGTACATGTTGTCTCCTCTAGAGGCCAGTGTGTGAGCATCTGTTCTCATGTAGTACATGTTGTCTCCTCCAGAGGCCTGTGTGTGAGCATCTATTCTCATGTAGTACATGTTGTCTCCTCTAGAGGCCAGTGTGTGAGCATCTATTCTCATGCAGTACATGTTGTCTCCTCTAGAGGCCCGTGTGTGAGCAGCTGTTCTCCGCCCCAGCATTCCGTGGCTGCGTGGAGGTGCTGGACGTGACGCCGTTCGTGGACGTGTGCGTGGCCGACCTCTGTCACTGTTCCCACGACGAGGGCGGAAGCGTCTCGGTGACAGCAGGTGACAAACAAACCGCTGCATTTCACTGCCGTCATCATCATCGTCGAGTCATTGTTTGTTGAAACGACAAGGGGGGAGGGGGGAATATTTTGAAATCACTGGAGTTTGAGTTAAAATGTGACTCAGAGCCATCTAATAGAAGAGTTACGACATTGAGGGGGCAGAAACCAAGCGCTGTTCATGCAGCCTGAACTGAGACAAGCTGGAGTTGGAAATACATTGTTTTCAACGAGGGCGGCGCAAATAAGAGCTATTTTAAGCATGTGTGCAACATGACAACTGTTTTAAAGTATTGCACAGTAACAGCTAAAGTCTCTGTAATGTTTATGTTGTACAATTACTACAAAACAATCTAATATAAAGGGATTTAAGATCATTAAAGCTGGGCTGTTGCCCTGAGTCCAATGCATTTCTGCCTACTTCCGGTCCAGGACTTGTCCCAGTTGGTTGTCCCTATTCTCAATAGAAGTCTATGTAGGAGAGCCTCCATTGGACTGAAGCCAATATAAGTCTATGTAGGAGAGCCTCCATTGGACTGAAGCCAATAGAAGTCTATGTAGGAGAGCCTCCATTGGACTGAAGCCAATAGAAGTCTATGTAGGAGAGCCTCCATTGAACTGAAGCCAATAGAAGTCTATGTAGGAGAGCCTCCATTGGACTGAAGCCAATAGAAGTCTATGTAGGAGAGCCTCCATTGGACTGAAGCCAATAGAAGTCTATGTAGGAGAGCCTCCATTGGACTGAAGCCAATAGAAGTCTATGTAGGAGAGCCTCCATTGGACTGAAGCCAATAGAAGTCTATGTAGGAGAGCCTCCATTGGACTGAAGCCCCATGATAGTGAACGCAGTTTGCGTAACTCTGTCTATATCTAAGGCTCTGACGTGACTAGGTTTCTTTCTGACGTACAGTATAAGCATGTGGATGAGACACAAAAATGTATTTTTCCCCGACCAATTTAATTGACAGGAGCCAACAGCAGCATCGCAGTGACGGCTCGCCCTGTGAGGTCTGTGAGGGCTGCAGCCCCGATGTCTGGGACCACGGTCGGGCCGGGGGGTGTAGCCCCGGCGCAGGGGACCACGGTCGGGCCGGGGGGTGTATCCCCGATGTTCGGCACCACGGTGGGGTCTGTGAGCAGCAGCAGCGATGGTGACGAGTGTCTGTGCAGCACGCTGGCGGAGTTCTCCCGGCAGTGTGTGCACGCTGGACGCACCCCGCGACAGTGGAGGACCCCCCAACACTGCTGTGAGGACCACCACGCACGCACGCACGCACGCACGCACGCACGCACGCACGCACACACACACACACACACACAATCAATTTAAAACACAAGATTAATAACACGACGAGAAGAAAAGCAAAATAAAAAAGACAACACAACATTGGCCTGTACAAAAAGGGCAGGTAGACAAACCACAGCTCAAAATACAAACGAAATAAATATGTTTTCAGCAACTTCTTAAAAATGTCAACAGACTCTGCATTCTTTATAGAAAGGGGGAGGGCATTCCACAGTGTGGGAGCAGCTACGGCAAAATGCCCGGTCGCCCTTAGTTACCCGTTTAGTCGGCGGAACTTTCAGTAGGCCCTTGTCTGAAGACCGGAGTGATCTTGCATTATGTTTTGGAAGCAGAAGGTCTGAGATGTAGGGGGTGGGGCCAGCCCATGTAACGCCTTATAAGTGGTTCAAATAATGTTGAAGTTGATTCTGGATTTGATGGGTAGCCAGTGAAGGGAAGCGAGCACCGATGTGATCTGTGATCTGTGATCTGTGATCTGTGATCTGTGATCTGTGATCTGCGATTAGTGTTTGTAAGAATCCTGGCGGCTGTGTTCTGAATTAACTGTAGTTGATGAATAGATGACGCGGTATATAGTCCATATTACAGTAGTCGAGTCAGGAAGAGAAGACACGGCACTCTATAGTATATTGTACATGCATAGTTTCATTATATAGATATTCCACTGTTCTTAGCTTGCTAATGATTCTTGATGACTATTTCTATGTATTCGATGTATAACCATGTGTTGTTCTTGCTTACTGTAAATCGCTCTGGATTAAGAGCGTCTGATAAATGATGACATTGTATGTCTTACAGGGAGGGAGTGTCCGTTCAACATGGTGTACAGCGAGTGTGGCAGTCCCTGTACCGACAGCTGCACCAACCCGGCTGCCAGCGACGTCTGTGACACCCACTGTAGCGACGGCTGCTTCTGTCCCCCAGGTAACATTACCCACGGTGACGGCCCGGGTCCGGCGAGCCGCCCCGCGTCCGAAACGGTCGAGAAATGACAGAGTTACCATGTGGGGGTTCCCAGGGGGTCACTGTACTGTACTGTACTGTACTGTACTGCACTGCACTGTACTGTACTGTACTGTACTGTACTGTACTGTACTGTACTGTACTGTACTGTACTGTACTGTACTGTACTGTACTGTACTGTACTGATACACCTGAAATCATCATATATACAGTTAATATGTGTGTGTTAGGCTGCACAACAGTGACACAGTAACATAAAGCTGTGTAACCTCCCCCAGGCACGGTGATGTGAAT
>NC_136797.1:2391672-2459172 GCF_951216825.1 Electrona antarctica | reverse complement strand
ACACCTAGGCATTCTGCATGATGCCGCTACCCTGTGGAAGGTGACACACCGCTAGGCATTCTGCATGATGCCGCTACCCTGTGGAAGGTGAGGCATTCTGCATGATGCCGCTACCCTGTGGAAGGTGACACACCTGCTAGGCATTCTGCATGATGCCGCTACCCTGTGGAAGGCATTCTGCATGATGCCGCTACCCTGTGGAAGGTGACGCTAGGCATTCTGCATGATGCCGCTACCCTGTGGAAGGCATTCTGCATGATGCCGCTACCCTGTGGAAGGTGACGCTAGGCATTCTGCATGATGCCGCTACCCTGTGGAAGGCATTCTGCATGATGCCGCTACCCTGTGGAAGGTGACGCTAGGCATTCTGCATGATGCCGCTACCCTGTGGAAGGCATTCTGCATGATGCCGCTACCCTGTGGAAGGTGACACACCTAGGCATTCTGCATGATGCCGCTACCCTGTGGAAGGTGACACACCGCTAGGCATTCTGCATGATGCCGCTACCCTGTGGAAGGTGACACACCGCTAGGCATTCTGCATGATGCCGCTACCCTGTGGAAGGTGACACACCTGACGGAAGTGTTGTTGTTCTTGTTGTTTTATTGGCTTTGGGTCGTTGCCAATCAAAGCAAAGGGCCTGACACTGAGTTATACGAGGCCACGGCCACTTTGATCTCCTCCCGTCGACCTTTTTACTAAAACTAAATGGAAACTAAGCTACGATCACTAAAACTACGACTATATATATTGACAATTTCGTCAACAGCTTAAAACTAGACTAAAATGTTAGGAAGGGACTAGTGGAGAAGAGATATTGACATATTGGTTGTTCAGTTTGACCCACCCGTTTTGGAGATATGGCTTATAGAGTGATGTCTTCCAGAGAAACAGCGAGTTGAGAAAACAGGCTTGAAAGGTTCACTTCTGTGGACTCTTAACATTACACCTAGCTACATGTTTAAGCATTTATTTCATATTTACATGTCTTCTGTGGTCTCTAACATTACACCTAGCTACATGTTTAAGCATTTATCTCATATTTACATGTCTTCTGTGGTCTCTAACATTACACCTAGCTACATGTTTAAGCATTTATTTCATATTTACATGTCTTCTGTGGACTCTAACATTACACCTAGCTACATGTTTAAGCATTTATTTCATATTTGCATGTCTTCTGTGGTCTCTAACATTACACCTAGCTACATGTTTAAGCATTTATTTCATGTTTACATGTCTTCTGTGGACTCTAACATTACACCTATAGCTACATGTTTAAGCATGTATTTCATATTTACATGTCTTCTGTGGTCTCTAACATTGCACCTATAACTACATGTTTAAGCATTTTTTTCATATTTACATGTCTTCTGTGGTCTCTCACACTATGAATAGCCGATCTACAAGCTCACAACGCGTCGCACTGCGACGCGTTGTGAGCTTGTAGATCGGCTATTTTCAGCAAGTGTAAAATCAGTCATTACGACAACATCAAGGCCCGCCAAAATACATTTTAGTCGACTAAATCAACTGTAGATGTAGTCGACTAAAATATTATGACATTTAGTCGATTAAAACTAGACTAACACTAAAACATTCCAGGTGACTACAATGTGACTAAAACTAAATGAAAACTCTTCAAGAGACTATGGGCAGTATTATGCGTGTCTTAAGTACCAGGTCTTATTACTTAACTTAAGACCTGGAGGCGTGATCAATGCCATTTGGCTATTCTGAGTGGCCAAACAGCATTGACCACGCCGCCAGGTCTTAAGTTAAGTAATAAGACCTGGTACTTAAGACACGCATAATACTGCCCATTGACTAAATCTAAATTTGCTGCCAAAAACAACACTGCACTTTACTTACCATTAGACGGCACCATTAGACAACTATTCCACAACCTCCGAATGCTAAAGAGTCTCTGGAACTACTAATAATCTATTTGTCATTTCCGTTCACAAACATGTTTTAAAATATCTTTAGAGCTTTTCTTTTTTCAAATTACCATTTCTGCTAAGCAGCAAGCATATATATGCTATATATGCTTACTCATGTATTTTTTTGTGTTTTGTTTTTTCACGCAGGTCATCAAAATCCTGCCCAGCGGCAAAGTCTTTGTGAATGGAATCTACTCTGAGCTGCCCTTGTCTGTCGGTGAGATGTCTACAATCACATTGTTACTTTTAGTCATAATATTTTTAGGTCATCTTAGTTTTAGTTGACTACGTTACTGTAAATATCACAAGATTTAAATCAACTAAATCTACAGTTGATTCAGTCAAACTGTTGGCAGGCCTCGATGGCGTCGCAACGTAGTTATGCAGCAGCTTAGCTGCTTGGAGATCAGTCCTCTATGAACCCTGGTGTACAGCTAGCTGCTTGGAGATCAGTCCTCTATGAACCCTGGTGTACAGCTAGCTGCTTGGAGATCAGTCCTCTATGAACCCTGGTGTACAGCTAGCTGCTTGGAGATCAGTCCTCTATGAACCCTGGTGTACAGCTAGCTGCTTGGAGATCAGTCCTCTATGAACCCTGGTGTACAGCTAGCTGCTTGGAGATCAGTCCTCTATGAACCCTGGTGTACAGCTAGCTGCTTGGAGATCAGTCCTCTATGAACCCTGGTGTACAGCTAGCTGCTTGGAGATCAGTCCTCTATGAACCCTGGTGTACAGCTAGCTGCTTGGAGATCAGTCCTCTATGAACCCTGGTGTACAGCTAGCTGCTTGGAGATCAGTCCTCTATGAACCCTGGTGTACAGCTAGCTGCTTGGAGATCAGTCCTCTATGAACCCTGGTGTACAGCTAGCTGCTTGGAGATCAGTCCTCTATGAACCCTGGTGTACAGCTAGCTGCTTGGAGATCAGTCCTCTATGAACCCTGGTGTACAGCTAGCTGCTTGGAGATCAGTCCTCTATGAACCCTGGTGTACAGCTAGCTGCTTGGAGATCAGTCCTCTATGAACCCTGGTGTACAGCTAGCTGCTTGGAGATCAGTCCTCTATGAACCCTGGTGTACAGCTAGCTGCTTGGAGATCAGTCCTCTATGAACCCTGGTGTACAGCTAGCTGCTTGGAGATCAGTCCTCTATGAACCCTGGTGTACAGCTAGCTGCTTGGAGATCAGTCCTCTATGAACCCTGGTGTACAGCTAGCTGCTTGGAGATCAGTCCTCTATGAACCCTGGTGTACAGCTGGAGATCAGTCCTCTATGAACCCTGGTGTACAGCTAGCTGCTTGGAGATCAGTCCTCTATGAACCCTGGTGTACAGCTAGCTGCTTGGAGATCAGTCCTCTATGAACCCTGGTGTACAGCTAGCTGCTTGGAGATCAGTCCTCTATGAACCCTGGTGTACAGCTAGCAGCTTGGAGATCAGTCCTCTATGAACCCTGGTGTACAGCTGGAGATCAGTCCTCTATGAACCCTGGTGTACAGCTAGCTGCTTGGAGATCAGTCCTCTATGAACCCTGGTGTACAGCTAGCTGCTTGGAGATCAGTCCTCTATGAACCCTGGTGTACAGCTAGCTGCTTGGAGATCAGTCCTCTATGAACCCTGGTGTACAGCTAGCAGCTTGGAGATCAGTCCTCTATGAACCCTGGTGTACAGCTAGCTGCTTGGAGATCAGTCCTCTATGAACCCTGGTGTACAGCTAGCTGCTTGGAGATCAGTCCTCTATGAACCCTGGTGTACAGCTAGCTGCTTGGAGATCAGTCCTCTATGAACCCTGGTGTACAGCTAGCTGCTTGGAGATCAGTCCTCTATGAACCCTGGTGTACAGCTAGCTGCTTGGAGATCAGTCCTCTATGAACCCTGGTGTACAGCTAGCTGCTTGGAGATCAGTCCTCTATGAACCCTGGTGTACAGCTAGCTGCTTGGAGATCAGTCCTCTATGAACCCTGGTGTACAGCTAGCTGCTTGGAGATCAGTCCTCTATGAACCCTGGTGTACAGCTAGCTGCTTGGAGATCAGTCCTCTATGAACCCTGGTGTACAGCTAGCTGCTTGGAGATCAGTCCTCTATGAACCCTGGTGTACAGCTAGCTGCTTGGAGATCAGTCCTCTATGAACCCTGGTGTACAGCTAGCTGCTTGGAGATCAGTCCTCTATGAACCCTGGTGTACAGCTAGCTGCTTGGAGATCAGTCCTCTATGAACCCTGGTGTACAGCTAGCTGCTTGGAGATCAGTCCTCTATGAACCCTGGTGTACAGCTAGCTGCTTGGAGATCAGTCCTCTATGAACCCTGGTGTACAGCTAGCTGCTTGGAGATCAGTCCTCTATGAACCCTGGTGTACAGCTAGCTGCTTGGAGATCAGTCCTCTATGAACCCTGGTGTACAGCTAGCTGCTTGGAGATCAGTCCTCTATGAACCCTGGTGTACAGCTAGCTGCTTGGAGATCAGTCCTCTATGAACCCTGGTGTACAGCTAGCTGCTTGGAGATCAGTCCTCTATGAACCCTGGTGTACAGCTAGCTGCTTGGAGATCAGTCCTCTATGAACCCTGGTGTACAGCTAGCTGCTTGGAGATCAGTCCTCTATGAACCCTGGTGTACAGCTAGCTGCTTGGAGATCAGTCCTCTATGAACCCTGGTGTACAGCTAGCTGCTTGGAGATCAGTCCTCTATGAACCCTGGTGTACAGCTAGCTGCTTGGAGATCAGTCCTCTATGAACCCTGGTGTACAGCTAGCTGCTTGGAGATCAGTCCTCTATGAACCCTGGTGTACAGCTAGCTGCTTGGAGATCAGTCCTCTATGAACCCTGGTGTACAGCTAGCTGCTTGGAGATCAGTCCTCTATGAACCCTGGTGTACAGCTAGCTGCTTGGAGATCAGTCCTCTATGAACCCTGGTGTACAGCTAGCTGCTTGGAGATCAGTCCTCTATGAACCCTGGTGTACAGCTAGCTGCTTGGAGATCAGTCCTCTATGAACCCTGGTGTACAGCTAGCTGCTTGGAGATCAGTCCTCTATGAACCCTGGTGTACAGCTAGCTGCTTGGAGATCAGTCCTCTATGAACCCTGGTGTACAGCTAGCTGCTTGGAGATCAGTCCTCTATGAACCCTGGTGTACAGCTAGCTGCTTGGAGATCAGTCCTCTATGAACCCTGGTGTACAGCTAGCTGCTTGGAGATCAGTCCTCTATGAACCCTGGTGTACAGCTAGCTGCTTGGAGATCAGTCCTCTATGAACCCTGGTGTACAGCTAGCTGCTTGGAGATCAGTCCTCTATGAACCCTGGTGTACAGCTAGCTGCTTGGAGATCAGTCCTCTATGAACCCTGGTGTACAGCTAGCTGCTTGGAGATCAGTCCTCTATGAACCCTGGTGTACAGCTAGCTGCTTGGAGATCAGTCCTCTATGAACCCTGGTGTACAGCTAGCTGCTTGGAGATCAGTCCTCTATGAACCCTGGTGTACAGCTAGCTGCTTGGAGATCAGTCCTCTATGAACCCTGGTGTACAGCTAGCTGCTTGGAGATCAGTCCTCTATGAACCCTGGTGTACAGCTAGCTGCTTGGAGATCAGTCCTCTATGAACCCTGGTGTACAGCTAGCTGCTTGGAGATCAGTCCTCTATGAACCCTGGTGTACAGCTAGCTGCTTGGAGATCAGTCCTCTATGAACCCTGGTGTACAGCTAGCTGCTTGGAGATCAGTCCTCTATGAACCCTGGTGTACAGCTAGCTGCTTGGAGATCAGTCCTCTATGAACCCTGGTGTACAGCTAGCTGCTTGGAGATCAGTCCTCTATGAACCCTGGTGTACAGCTAGCTGCTTGGAGATCAGTCCTCTATGAACCCTGGTGTACAGCTAGCTGCTTGGAGATCAGTCCTCTATGAACCCTGGTGTACAGCTAGCTGCTTGGAGATCAGTCCTCTATGAACCCTGGTGTACAGCTAGCTGCTTGGAGATCAGTCCTCTATGAACCCTGGTGTACAGCTAGCTGCTTGGAGATCAGTCCTCTATGAACCCTGGTGTAGCTAGCTGCTTGGAGATCAGTCCTCTATGAACCCTGGTGTACAGCTAGCTGCTTGGAGATCAGTCCTCTATGAACCCTGGTGTACAGCTAGCTGCTTGGAGATCAGTCCTCTATGAACCCTGGTGTACAGCTAGCTGCTTGGAGATCAGTCCTCTATGAACCCTGGTGTACAGCTAGCTGCTTGGAGATCAGTCCTCTATGAACCCTGGTGTACAGCTGGAGATCAGTCCTCTATGAACCCTGGTGTACAGCTAGCTACTTGGAGATCAGTCCTCTATGAACCCTGGTGTACAGCTAGCTGCTTGGAGATCAGTCCTCTATGAACCCTGGTGTAGCTAGCTGCTTGGAGATCAGTCCTCTATGAACCCTGGTGTACAGCTAGCTACTTGGAGATCAGTCCTCTATGAACCCTGGTGTACAGCTAGCTGCTTGGAGAGCAGTCCTCTATGAACCCTGGTGTAGCTAGCTACTTGGAGATCAGTCCTCTATGAACCCTGGTGTACAGCTAGCTGCTTGGAGATCAGTCCTCTATGAACCCTGGTGTACAGCTAGCTGCTTGGAGATCAGTCCTCTATGAACCCTGGTGTACAGCTAGCTGCTTGGAGATCAGTCCTCTATGAACCCTGGTGTACAGCTAGCTGCTTGGAGATCAGTCCTCTATGAACCCTGGTGTACAGCTAGCTGCTTGGAGATCAGTCCTCTATGAACCCTGGTGTACAGCTAGCTGCTTGGAGATCAGTCCTCTATGAACCCTGGTGTACAGCTAGCTACTTGGAGATCAGTCCTCTATGAACCCTGGTGTACAGCTAGCTGCTTGGAGATCAGTCCTCTATGAACCCTGGTGTACAGCTAGCTGCTTGGAGATCAGTCCTCTATGAACCCTGGTGTAGCTAGCTGCTTGGAGATCAGTCCTCTATGAACCCTGGTGTACAGCTAGCTGCTTGGAGATCAGTCCTCTATGAACCCTGGTGTACAGCTAGCTGCTTGGAGATCAGTCCTCTATGAACCCTGGTGTACAGCTAGCTGCTTGGAGATCAGTCCTCTATGAACCCTGGTGTACAGCTAGCTGCTTGGAGATCAGTCCTCTATGAACCCTGGTGTACAGCTAGCTGCTTGGAGATCAGTCCTCTATGAACCCTGGTGTACAGCTGGAGATCAGTCCTCTATGAACCCTGGTGTACAGCTAGCTACTTGGAGATCAGTCCTCTATGAACCCTGGTGTACAGCTAGCTGCTTGGAGATCAGTCCTCTATGAACCCTGGTGTACAGCTAGCTACTTGGAGATCAGTCCTCTATGAACCCTGGTGTACAGCTAGCTGCTTGGAGATCAGTCCTCTATGAACCCTGGTGTACAGCTAGCTGCTTGGAGATCAGTCCTCTATGAACCCTGGTGTACAGCTAGCTGCTTGGAGATCAGTCCTCTATGAACCCTGGTGTACAGCTAGCTACTTGGAGATCAGTCCTCTATGAACCCTGGTGTACAGCTAGCTGCTTGGAGATCAGTCCTCTATGAACCCTGGTGTACAGCTAGCTGCTTGGAGATCAGTCCTCTATGAACCCTGGTGTACAGCTAGCTGCTTGGAGATCAGTCCTCTATGAACCCTGGTGTAGCTAGCTGCTTGGAGATCAGTCCTCTATGAACCCTGGTGTAGCTAGCTGCTTGGAGATCAGTCCTCTATGAACCCTGGTGTAGCTAGCTGCTTGGAGATCAGTCCTCTATGAACCCTGGTGTACAGCTAGCTGCTTGGAGATCAGTCCTCTATGAACCCTGGTGTAGCTAGCAGCTTGGAGATCAGTCCTCTATGAACCCTGGTGTACAGCTAGCTGCTTGGAGATCAGTCCTCTATGAACCCTGGTGTAGCTAGCTGCTTGGAGATCAGTCCTCTATGAACCCTGGTGTAGCTAGCTTGTTGCGAAGGCTTTCACTTAGAGTTCCATATATGGGATAACCCATAGTCCCATATATGGAGACAACAGCGCTATCCAGCGCTTACATCAGATTAATGTAGAAACTCCAAAGATGGATATACACAGTGGTGACATCATCGTAACACTAGACTTGCACAGCATAAAAGGCGCCTCCCATGGCTTCTAAACCTGAGATTCCAGGCAACCCACGCGGTATCTCCAACAGGTCAACATATACGAATCAAGGTATCTGGCTTTACAACCCATATACCTTGAATGGCTTGTATTACCTTGGGTACGAGTCTTCTAGATGAGACAGAATAACTGGCTAATGGCTAAGCAACTCGTAGAGCATTGAAGTAGAGGTTTCCACATCCCGGTTAAGTTCGTATCGAACACCACTGTAGTGGGTCCTAACGAAATAATCAGCACTGGTTCGAGCTATTTTACATAGCTACTTGGAGATCAGTCCTCTATGAACCCTGGTGTACAGCTAGCTGCTTGGAGATCAGTCCTCTATGAACCCTGGTGTAGCTAGCTGCTTGGAGATCAGTCCTCTATGAACCCTGGTGTACAGCTAGCTGCTTGGAGATCAGTCCTCTATGAACCCTGGTGTAGCTAGCTGCTTGGAGATCAGTCCTCTATGAACCCTGGTGTACAGCTAGCTGCTTGGAGATCAGTCCTCTATGAACCCTGGTGTACAGCTAGCTGCTTGGAGATCAGTCCTCTATGAACCCTGGTGTACAGCTAGCTGCTTGGAGATCAGTCCTCTATGAACCCTGGTGTACAGCTAGCTGCTTGGAGATCAGTCCTCTATGAACCCTGGTGTACAGCTAGCTGCTTGGAGATCAGTCCTCTATGAACCCTGGTGTACAGCTAGCTGCTTGGAGATCAGTCCTCTATGAACCCTGGTGTACAGCTAGCTGCTTGGAGATCAGTCCTCTATGAACCCTGGTGTACAGCTAGCTGCTTGGAGATCAGTCCTCTATGAACCCTGGTGTACAGCTAGCTGCTTGGAGATCAGTCCTCTATGAACCCTGGTGTAGCTAGCTACTTGGAGATCAGTCCTCTATGAACCCTGGTGTACAGCTAGCTGCTTGGAGATCAGTCCTCTATGAACCCTGGTGTACAGCTAGCTACTTGGAGATCAGTCCTCTATGAACCCTGGTGTACAGCTAGCTGCTTGGAGATCAGTCCTCTATGAACCCTGGTGTACAGCTAGCTGCTTGGAGATCAGTCCTCTATGAACCCTGGTGTACAGCTAGCTGCTTGGAGATCAGTCCTCTATGAACCCTGGTGTACAGCTAGCTGCTTGGAGATCAGTCCTCTCCAGGGAGGTGTACAGCTAGCTGCTTGGAGATCAGTCCTCTCCAGGGAGGTGTACAGCTAGCTGCTTGGAGATCAGTCCTCTCCAGGGAGGTGTACAGCTAGCTGCTTGGAGATCAGTCCTCTCCAGGGAGGTGTACAGCTAGCTGCTTGGAGACCAGGCCTCTCCAGGGAGGTGTACAGCTAGCTGCTTGGAGATCAGGCCTCTCCAGGAGGTGTACAGCTAGCTGCTTGGAGATCAGGCCTCTCCAGGCAGGTGTACAGCTAGCTGCTTGGAGATCAGTCCTCTCCAGGAGGTGTACAGCTAGCTGCTTGGAGATCAGTCCTCTCCAGGGAGGTGTACAGCTAGCTGCTTGGAGATCAGTCCTCTCCAGGGAGGTGTACAGCTAGCTGCTTGGAGATCAGGCCTCTCCAGGGAGGTGTACAGCTAGCTGCTTGGAGATCAGGCCTCTCCAGGAGGTGTACAGCTAGCTGCTTGGAGATCAGGCCTCTCCAGGGAGGTGTACAGCTAGCTGCTTGGAGATCAGTCCTCTCCAGGAGGTGTACAGCTAGGTGCTTGGAGATCAGTCCTCTCCAGGGAGGTGTACAGCTAGCTGCTTGGAGACCAGGCCTCTCCAGGGAGGTGTACAGCTAGCTGCTTGGAGATCAGTCCTCTCCAGGGAGGTGTACAGCTAGCTGCTTGGAGACCAGGCCTCTCCAGGGAGGTGCAGAGTGTTAGAGGGGCACTTTTATTTTTCACACAAATTATTTTGGTTGTTTTTTTTTGCAACTGAATGGCTGGAAAATGGAAATGAAGAGTTTACATAGTACACATAGTACATGCATATACACCTCCCCTAATGATTATATCTGGTTTCAGTATTTATTTATGGTGTATTGTCTCTATTATTAAGGTTATTGTAGCAGTCAATTTATATTGGGGGTCGGGAGGGGGCGGGGCGGGGGTCCCGAGACATTGCCAAAGCATTTCCGGGGGTCCCCGGCCAAAAACGTTGAGAATAGAAGAGTTAGGACATTGAGGGGGCAGAAACCGAGCGCTCAAACGCTGTTCATGCAGCCTGAACTGAGACAAGCTGGAGTTGGAAATACATTGTTTTCAACGAGGGCGGCACAAACAAGAGCTATTTTAAGCATGTGTGCAACATGACAACTGTTTTAAAGTATTGTACAGTAACAACTAAAGTCTCTGTAATGTTTATGTGGTACTATTACTACAAAACGATCTAAAATAAAGGGATTTAAGGTCATTAAAGCTGGGCTGTTGCCTGATGAGTCCAGTGCATTGCATGGCATGGAAAGGAGTGGCGTTTAGCATTTCTTCCTCTCGTCCACCCTACAGCGGGCGTGTCTACGTTCCGAGCCTCCTCCTTCTACCTGGTGGTCCATGCTGCGTCTCTGGGCGTGACGCTGAAGGTCCAGATTCTGCCCATCATGCAGCTCTACGTCACCGCAGACCCCCGGCACAGGGGCCACACCCGGGGTACGTTACACTGTCTGTAGACCACCCACCCACTGGCACAGGGGCCACACCCGGGGTACGTTACACTGTCTGTAGACCACTGGCACAGGGGCCACACCCGGGGTACGTTACACTGTCTGTAGACCACCCACCCACTGGCACAGGGGCCACACCCGGGGTACGTTACACTGTCTGTAGACCACCCACCCACTGGCACAGGGGCCACACCCGGGGTACGTTACACTGTCTGTAGACCACCCACCCACTGGCACAGGGGCCACACCCGGGGTACGTTACACTGTCTGTAGACCACCCACCCACTGGCACAGGGGCCACACCCGGGGTACGTTACACTGTCTGTAGACCACCCACCCACTGGCACAGGGGCCACACCCGGGGTACGTTACACTGTCTGTAGACCACCCACCCACTGGCACAGGGGCCACACCCGGGGTACGTTACACTGTCTGTAGACCACCCACCCACTGGCACAGGGGCCACACCCGCGGTATGTTTATATTGATTGAATATTTATTAACAGTTTGCAGAATTACGGGGGCCAGTTTCGAATTGCAGCCGTCCGTATAGGTGCCCTTTGAGAGTGGTTTGAAGGAGTCAAGGGATTTGCAGTCTTTGCGGTATCAATAAGCTTTGGGCTTATCGAGTACCCGGTATCGATAAGCTTTGGGCTTATCGAGTACCCGGTATCGATAAGCTTTGGGCTTATCGAGTACCCGGTATCAATAAGCTTTGGGCTTATCGAGTACCCGGTATCGATAAGCTTTGGGCTTATCGAGTACCCACTACCCAGTATCAATAAGCTTTGGGCTTATCAAGCCTGTTATGGAGCATAGCGGCCCATGACGTCATGTTTAAACAATCAAGACAAGAGGCGATCAAGAAATAAATGTAATCATCCACGCTGGCACAAACATGTGGGTCTAAAAGTGTATTGACCAGCACTGTCCGGGTTTTGGCCTCACCCGTGGTCCAGGCACATGTGTGTCTGGGTCCTTTTCCATGTTTAGTTAGGGCTAGTTAACGACATGTGTGACCAAACTGCAAAATAAATGCTTACCAATCGCTTTCTTCACAAATGTGTTCATAAAGGTGTCTATCATCACCTTTCAAGTTATTCCTACCCAGCGTGCGTGCGTGCGTGCGTGCGTGCGTGCGTGCGTGCGTGCGTGCGTGCGTGCGGCCGTGCGTGCGTGCGTGTGTGCGACCGTGTAAGGAACTTCAGCGGTTACCAGGGTGATAAACTAGATTATAATTAGCTTTAATTAAATGTGTGGTTAATTGTTTCTTTAGGTCTGTGTGGGAACTTCAACTCCAACCAGGGCGATGACTTCATGACCCTGGGCGGAGTCACGGAGGGCACGGCCGCCGGATTCGTCAACAGCTGGAAGCGACTCGCCACGTGTGGCGACGTCAAGACGCACTTCGCCGACCCCTGTAGTCTGAGTCTAGAGAAAGGTAGGACAGCGCCCCCTGTAGTCTGAGTCTAGAGAAAGGTACAGGATCCATTGCAGAAGCACTTGCACTACAATTTACAATTTAGGGTTAATCCAGAGCTCTGGATTAAGAGCATCTGATGAATGCCTACATTGTGCCATCCGTAAGACCGTAACACTCTGAGTTAGATGTGCTAAACATCGTTAACATTCACTGTTTCTACGTGTTTGTGTGGAGCGTTGTCCCGGCGTTTTTAGTGAAGGTACCTCCAACGCAGGGAAGCTGGAGGTACCTTCACTAAAAACGCCGGGACAGCGCTCCACACGTCCCAAACTCTTCTCCCTTCTGGCTCAAAAACTATGGAATGCACTTCCCATCACAGTCAGAACTGCAGCCTCACTCCCAATCTTCCGCCGTAGTCTGAAAACCCACCTCTTCAGACTCCACCATGGCCCGTAGCACTTGCCCTAGCCTAGCCCCTTAGATAGCACATTATGTAGACTTAGATAGTATTTTAAACAGACTTATAGCTTGTTACGTAGACAGCTCTAGAATTGCACTTTATGTAGTCATAGCACTTTATAGTACACATGTATAATATATTATATAGTATAGTATGTTTAGTTTACATAGATACTCCACTGTTACGTTCTTAGTTTACGCATGATTCATGATAACTACTTTTAATATATGTGATGTATACCATGCTTTTGTTATTGCTTAATGTAAGTCGCTCTGGATTAAGAGCGTCTGCTAAATGCCTAAATTGTAAATGTAATTGTAAATTGTTTTATTGTGAGCGCCAGCAGTCTAATCAATTTAATAGTTAAAGGACAGCTTTAGTTTTTTTCAACCAAGGTTCAGCTTTTAGGTTGTTATTAGACAAAGTAAAAGGTTAGTGTTATTTCTTTTTTTTTCATTTGCTGCTTTCTTTCGTTTTAGCGACTTTAGCTATTTTTTAAACAAGGGGCTAAATACGTCCTTTTTTGCAAACTTTTACGGCGATTTCTTTATTAATATTTACTATAGTCCTACTAGACCCCAGGACATTACATCTGGCCACAGAAGATTACAGGTTCTACTGAATGTGAAGGAGGCCTACTGGGGGGAAGCCACACTGTGTGTCATATGCTCAATGTGTGTCACATTCAATAGATCACGTGATCTTTTGTGGCCAGATGTAATTTCTTGGGGTCTAGTAGGACTATAGTAAATAATAAAACACTCATCTTTTACTTTCTCTAATAACAACCTAAAACATGAACCTTGGTTGAAAAAAAACTAAAGTTGTCCTCTTTAAGAAAGACAGCTGATATACAATTAAATTAATTAATTTATCATTAAAGTACAATTTATAGTCTCTATTTTTATGTAAATGATGTAAGGTGTGTTCATTTTATAGTCTCTATTATTATGTAAATGATGTAAGGTGTGTTCATTTATAGTCTCTATTATTATGTAAATGATGTAAGGTGTGTTCATTTATAGTCTCTATTATTATGTAAATTATGTAAGGTGTGTTCATTTTATAGTCTCTATTATTATGTAAATGATGTAAGGTGTGTTCATTTATAGTCTCTATTATTATGTAAATGATGTAAGGTGTGTTCATTTTATTTTTCCTGTATTTTTCTTACAGAGAGGTACGCGCAGCACTGGTGCGCTCTGCTGAGCGACCAGCAGGGGGCGTTTGCTCCGTGTCACTCAGAGATCAGTCCTGACTCCTATAGAGATGTAAGTGATGTGGTGCAGTGTTGTTTTTGGCAGCAAATTTAGATTTTAGTTTTAGTCGTAGTCTCTTGAATAGTTTTCATTTAGTTTTAGTCACATTTTAGTCACCTGGAATGTTTTAGTGTTTAGTCTAGTTTTAGTCACTGACTAAAACAGCGCAGCGCGACACGTTGTAGATCGGCTATTTTCAACAAGTGTAAAATCAGTCATTACGACGGCATCAAGGACCCGCCTAAACACATTTTAGTCGACTAAATCAAATGTAGAATTAGTCGACTAAAATCTTATGATATTTCAATATGAATATATATCAATATGAATTCCAATATGGCTGAACATCATGTGACACATGATGTTCAGCCATATATTGGAATGACTTTGGGCCTCTTTCTTACCTCCTTTCAGAGGTCTTTCTTACCTCCTTTCAGAGGTCTTTCTTACCTCCTTTCAGAGGTCTTTCTTACCTCCTTTCAGAGGTCTTACCAATAATGAAGGCTCCTTAAAATTAATTAGTATCATTGGTAACCAGTGTTGTTTTCGTCGACTAATACTATGACGAAAAATATTCGTCGACTCCCTTTTTTCACAGACGAAAACTACATAAAAACGAACTAACTAGCGTGTAGATCGGCTATTTTCAGCATACAACCAAGTGTAAAATGACTCATACTGGATCTCTTGTCCACTAGTTCCTTCCTAACATTATAGTCTAGTTTTTATTTGTTGACGAAATTGTCAGTATATTTAGTCTTAGTTTTAGTCATCATGGCTTAGTTTTTAATTAGTTTTCATGTCGTTTTTGTCAGTGAAAAAAGGGAGTCGACGAGCATTTTTCGTCATAGTTTTAGTCGACAAAATCAACACTGCGTGTAACTGCATGTTGTTGTTGTTTACGTTGACAGAATGTTGTTGTTGTTGTTTACGTTACAGAACTGCCTCTACGACACGTGTAACTGTGAGAAGAGCGAGGACTGCATGTGTGCCGTGATGTCTTCCTACGTTCAGGCCTGCTCTGCTGCCGGAGTCCATCTGGCAGTTTGGAGACGCTCTGTGTGTGGTGAGTACCTACTGTACACACTGTACACACTGTACCTACTGTTAGAGTCCATCTGGCAGTTTGGAGACGCTCTGTGTGTGGTGAGTACCTACTGTACCTACTGTACACACTGTACCTACTGTTAGAGTCCATCTGGCAGGGTGGAGACGCTCTGTGTGTGGTGAGTACCTACTGTTAGAGTCCATCTGGCAGGGTGGAGACGCTCTGTGTGTGGTGAGTACCTACTGTTAGAGTCCATCTGGCAGGGTGGAGACGCTCTGTGTGTGGTGAGTACCTACTGTTAGAGTCCATCTGGCAGGGTGGAGACGCTCTGTGTGTGGTGAGTACCTACTGTTAGAGTCCATCTGGCAGTTTGGAGACGCTCTGTGTGTGGTGAGTACCTACTGTTAGAGTCCATCTGGCAGGGTGGAGACGCTCTGTGTGTGGTGAGTACCTACTGTTAGAGTCCATCTGGCAGGGTGGAGACGCTCTGTGTGTGGTGAGTACCTACTGTTAGAGTCCATCTGGCAGGGTGGAGACGCTCTGTGTGTGGTGAGTACCTACTGTTAGAGTCCATCTGGCAGGGTGGAGACGCTCTGTGTGTGGTGAGTACCTACTGTTAGAGTCCATCTGGCAGGGTGGAGACGCTCTGTGTGTGGTGAGTACCTACTGTTAGAGTCCATCTGGCAGGGTGGAGACGCTCTGTGTGTGGTGAGTACCTACTGTTAGAGTCCATCTGGCAGGGTGGAGACGCTCTGTGTGTGGTGAGTACCTACTGTTAGAGTCCATCTGGCAGGGTGGAGACGCTCTGTGTGTGGTGAGTACCTACTGTTAGAGTCCATCTGGCAGTTTGGAGACGCTCTGTGTGTGGTGAGTACCTACTGTTAGAGTCCATCTGGCAGGGTGGAGACGCTCTGTGTGTGGTGAGTACCTACTGTACCTACTGTTAGAGTCCATCTGGCAGGGTGGAGACGCTCTGTGTGTGGTGAGTACCTACTGTTAGAGTCCATCTGGCAGGGTGGAGACGCTCTGTGTGTGGTGAGTACCTACTGTTAGAGTCCATCTGGCAGGGTGGAGACGCTCTGTGTGTGGTGAGTACCTACTGTTAGAGTCCATCTGGCAGTTTGGAGACGCTCTGTGTGTGGTGAGTACCTACTGTTAGAGTCCATCTGGCAGGGTGGAGACGCTCTGTGTGTGGTGAGTACCTACTGTTAGAGTCCATCTGGCAGGGTGGAGACGCTCTGTGTGTGGTGAGTACCTACTGTTAGAGTCCATCTGGCAGGGTGGAGACGCTCTGTGTGTGGTGAGTACCTACTGTTAGAGTCCATCTGGCAGGGTGGAGACGCTCTGTGTGTGGTGAGTACCTACTGTTAGAGTCCATCTGGCAGGGTGGAGACGCTCTGTGTGTGGTGAGTACCTACTGTTAGAGTCCATCTGGCAGTTTGGAGACGCTCTGTGTGTGGTGAGTACCTACTGTTAGAGTCCATCTGGCAGTTTGGAGACGCTCTGTGTGTGGTGAGTACCTACTGTTAGAGTCCATCTGGCAGGGTGGAGACGCTCTGTGTGTGGTGAGAATACGTAAGGGATAATATCTGGCTAGGTGGTCGTTGTCGGGAGATAATTCACCTTCAGGAAATTGGTGGTTAAACTCCCTGAAGCCAGGAAGGGGACTAGTGGACAAGAGATCCAGAATAAGTCATTTTACAATCGGTTGCATGCTGAAAATAGCCGAGCGCGTCGCGCGTTGTGAGCTTGTAGATCTGCTATTTTCAGCATGCATCCAAGTATAAACTGACTTGTGTCTTTTACTGATACTGTATCTCTTGTCCACTAGTCCCTTCCTAACATTTTAGTCTAGTTTGTATTATTTGTTGACGAAATTGTCAGTAGCTTAGTTTTTGTAATTTAGTATTTTTCAGTGAAAAAAGGTAACTACGGTACTATAAGGTAGTCGACGAACATTTATTTTTGGTCATAATAATTAGTCAAACTAATTCAACCCCTGATTGGTTGTTCTGGGTTTAGGCAAGTACGTGACGTCCTGCCCCAGCACCATGGTCTACAGCTACAGCGTCCCATCGGCCAGGAGGACGTGCCGCTGCCTGGGAGGGTCCGACCCCACCTGCTCCGTGGCCCCCCCCTCCCCCACGGACGGCTGCGTCTGCCCCGAGGGGAGCTATCTGGACGACGGGGGTAAATGCGTGCCCCCCACGGGCTGCCCCTGCTACGACCGGGGGGGCAGCACGCTGCTGCCCGGGGAGGTGCTGGTCAACAAGGACGGTATCACCTGGTACGTACCAGGATTAACTAGCCTGGCTAATAAGCCAGACTAATATCACACAACACTGTCGCGGTATATTAGTCTGGGCTGGCTCCACTTGGATTTCATTTCCCGGGGGGCGGGTTCAAACATTTTCTCTTTGACGCAATTGGTCAGAGCTACTGTCAGTCAAAGGTCTCAAGCATTGAACGTCACTGTACCAAAGCCCGCCCATATTGCATACCGTGTCCCGATTGGCCCGACCTGTTCTCGGTTGTAGGAAAGAGGCGTGCTACTGAGCCTCGCCAGACCCTAACCCTAATATTTTTTTTTGCCAACGGCTGATTGGGTCTGGTTTATTAACCAGGCTAAGGATTAACACCCATTCTGACCTGAGACCAGATCTAATGACAGTTTTCTGAAAAACCCTTTGTTTCTATATGAGAAAAAGAGGTTGCGCATCAGCAATGGTTTTCAGTGGAGTGCCAAACCCAAATCCAATATACATAAAAAAATAGGATTTTTTAAAGAAATTCCAAAAGGTAGCACATCCAAAAATTAAACAAACGGCGGACAAAGTACTCACATTTCCATTTCTTTATTGGCACACACCAAAAAGGAACGCTTACGCGTTTCGGCTATGCAGCCTTCATCAGAGCATGATGTATGTTTCTATGTCAGTGGTTCTCAACCTTTTTCATGTCAAGGACTCCCAGAATTATCTGTATTTGGCCTGAAAATATGTTGTTCCAGGGTATCTTCAGCACCTGTACGATGGGACGACTCATTGTATTGTATTGTATTGTATTGTATTGTGTGTGTTTCCTCAGCTCCTGTACGATGGGACGACTCATTGTATTGTATTGTATTGTATTGTATTGTGTGTGTTTCCTCAGCTCCTGTACGATGGGACGACTCATTGTATTGTATTGTATTTTGTGTGTTTCCTCAGCACCTGTACGATGGGACGACTCATTGTATTGTATTGTATTGTGTGTGTTTCCTCAGCACCTGTACGATGGGACGACTCATTGTATTGTATTGTATTTTGTGTGTTTCCTCAGCACCTGTACGATGGGACGTCTCATTGTATTGTATTGTATTGTATTGTGTGTGTTTCCTCAGCACCTGTACGATGGGACGTCTCATTGTATTGTATTGTATTGTGTGTGTTTCCTCAGCTCCTGTACGATGGGACGACTCATTGTATTGTGTTTATGTGTGTGTGTTTCCTCAGCACCTGTACGATGGGACGACTCATTGTATTGTATTGTGTTTATGTGTGTGTGTTTCCTCAGCACCTGTACGATGGGACGTCTCATTGTATTGTATTGTATTGTATTGTGTGTGTTTCCTCAGCACCTGTACGATGGGACGTCTCATTGTATTGTATTGTGTGTGTTTCCTCAGCACCTGTACGATGGGACGTCTCATTGTATTGTATTGTATTGTATTGTGTGTGTTTCCTCAGCACCTGTACGATGGGACGTCTCATTGTATTGTATTGTGTGTGTTTCCTCAGCACCTGTACGATGGGACGTCTCATTGTATTGTATTGTGTTTATGTGTGTGTGTTTCCTCAGCACCTGTACGATGGGACGTCTCATTGTATTGTATTGTGTTTATGTGTGTGTGTTTCCTCAGCACCTGTACGATGGGACGTCTCATTGTATTGTATTGTGTTTATGTGTGTGTGTTTCCTCAGCACCTGTACGATGGGACGTCTCATTGTATTGTATTGTATGTGTGTGTGTGTTTCCTCAGCACCTGTACGATGGGACGTCTCATTGTATTGTATTGTATTGTGTGTGTTTCCTCAGCACCTGTACGATGGGACGACTCATTGTATTGTATTTTGTGTGTTTCCTCAGCACCTGTACGATGGGACGTCTCATTGTATTGTATTGTATTGTATGTGTGTGTGTGTTTCCTCAGCACCTGTACGATGGGACGTCTCATTGTATTGTATTGTATTGTGTGTGTGTGTTTCCTCAGCACCTGTACGATGGGACGTCTCATTGTATTGTATTGTATTGTGTGTGTTTCCTCAGCACCTGTACGATGGGACGTCTCATTGTATTGTATTGTATTGTATTGTGTGTGTTTCCTCAGCACCTGTACGATGGGACGTCTCATTGCATTGTATTGTATTGTATTGTGTGTGTTTCCTCAGCACCTGTACGATGGGACGACTCATTGTATTGTGTTTATGTGTGTGTTTCCTCAGCACCTGTACGATGGGACGACTCATTGTATTGTGTTTATGTGTGTGTTTCCTCAGCACCTGTACGATGGGACGTCTCATTGTATTGTATTGTATTGTATTGTGTGTGTTTCCTCAGCACCTGTACGATGGGACGTCTCATTGTATTGTATTGTATTGTGTGTGTTTCCTCAGCACCTGTACGATGGGACGTCTCATTGTATTGTATTGTGTGTGTTTCCTCAGCACCTGTACGATGGGACGACTCATTGTATTGTATTGTATTTTGTGTGTTTCCTCAGCACCTGTACGATGGGACGTCTCATTGTAATGTATTGTATTGTGTGTGTTTCCTCAGCACCTGTACGATGGGACGTCTCATTGTATTGTATTGTGTGTGTTTCCTCAGCACCTGTACGATGGGACGACTCATTGTATTGTGTTTATGTGTGTGTGTTTCCTCAGCACCTGTACGATGGGACGTCTCATTGTATTGTGTTTATGTGTGTGTGTTTCCTCAGCACCTGTACGATGGGACGTCTCAGCTGCCTGGGAGACCATGGCAACGTCATGCTGTCAGCTGGTCAAGGTAAATGTTCCTCTTTACAGCTCCACGTGCACATTGTGCTCTGACGTTAACACATAATAATATGTGTCCACATTTGACTGAGGGGCTGCCATTGGATTTGTTTAGAATTTCCGTTTGTTCATGTCATGTGAAAGCAGGGAATCACAGCTTCAAATTGACATATTGGTTGTTCAGTTTGACCCACCAGTTTTGGAGATATGGCTTATAGAGTAATGTCTTGCAGAGAAACAGCGAGTTGAGAAAACAGGCTTGAAAGGTTCACTTCTGTGGACTCTAACATTTACACCTAGCTACATGTCTAAGCATTCATTTCATATTTACATGTCTTCTGTGGACTCTAACATTACACCTAGCTACATGTTTAAGCATTTATTTCATATTTACATGTCTTCTGTGGTCTCTAACATTACACCTAGCTACATGTTTAAGCATTTATTTCATATTTACATGTCTTCTGTGGACTCTAACATTTACACCTAGCTACATATTTAAGCATTTATTTCATATTTACATGTTGATTTCAGCTCTGACACTTTTTTCAGACATGCTCTAGTATGTGAAGAGTCTGCCTGTGCTATTATGTGCTATTATGTATTATGTGCTCATTTAAAAAAATGAGTGAAAAGCTGGAATTTGCGCGATGGCAGTCTCTCAGTCAAAGTATTTATTTAAAGACCTGTAAGCCTCACACAAAGCCATCTCAGATCGTGACAAATCATGACAACAAACACAATATTTTGGGCCGAATGTTGTCATGACTGTTGTTGAAAGGGGGCGGGACTGGAGACGCTCCATCCAGTCAACCAATCAAAGGTGTGTTTTTGTACCACTACCCAGCATGCATCTCTCCCATGGTGTTCTTCAACTGCTCCGGAGTTGGTCCTGGACCTGAATGTCAGCAGAGCTGCCAGACTCTGGACATGGACTGTGTACGTACACGCACGCACGCACGCACGCACGCACGCACGCACGCACGCACGCACGCACGCACGCACGCACGCACGCACGCACGCACGATTTCGGAGACTCCCGCGATTAATTGGAAAACCGATTAATCGGCGGCATCCCTAGTGTGTGTGTGTGTAATAAGTTATGTTAATGACCCCCAGGTGAGGACAGAGTGTGTGTGTGTGTGTGTGTGTGTGTGTGTGTGTGTGTGTGTGTGTGTGTGTGTGTGTGTGTGTGTGTGTGTGTGTGTGTGTGTGTGTGTGTGTGTGTGTGTGTGTGTGTGTGTGTGTGTGTAATAAGTTATGTTAATGACCCCCAGGTGAGGACAGAGTGCGTGTGTGTGTGTGTGTGTGTGTGTGTGTGTGTGTGTGTGTGTGTGTGTGTGTGTGTGTGTGTGTGTGTGTGTGTGTGTGTGTGTGTGTGTGTGTGTGTGTGTGTGTGTGTGTGTGTGTGTGTGTGTGTGTGTGTAATAAGTTATGTTAATGACCCCCAGGTGAGCACAGAGTGTGTGTGTGTGTGTAATAAGTTATGTCAATGACCCCCAGGTGAGGACAGAGTGTGTGTGTGTGTGTGTGTGTAATAAGTTATGTTAATGACCCCCAGGTGAGCACAGAGTGTGTGTGTGTGTGTGTGTGTGTAATAAGTTATGTCAATGACCCCCAGGTGAGGACAGAGTGTGTGTGTGTGTGTGTGTGTAATAAGTTATGTCAATGACCCCCAGGTGAGGACAGAGTGTGTGTGTGTGTGTGTGTGTGTAATAAGTTATGTTAATGACCCCCAGGTGAGCACAGAGTGTGTGTGTGTGTGTGTGTGTGTGTGTGTGTGTAATAAGTTATGTTAATGACCCCCAGGTGAGCACAGAGTGTGTGTGTGTGTGTGTGTGTGTGTGTGTGTAATAAGTTATGTTAATGACCCCCAGGTGAGCACAGAGTGTGTGTGTGTGTGTGTGTGTGTGTAATAAGTTATGTTAATGACCCCCAGGTGAGCACAGAGTGTGTGTGTGTGTGTGTGTGTGTGTGTGTGTGTGTAATAAGTTATGTTAATGACCCCCAGGTGAGCACAGAGTGTGTGTGTGTGTGTGTGTGTGTGTAATAAGTTATGTTAATGACCCCCAGGTGAGCACAGAGTGTGTGTGTGTGTGTGTGTGTGTAATAAGTTATGTCAATGACCCCCAGGTGAGGACAGAGTGTGTGTGTGTGTGTGTGTGTAATAAGTTATGTTAATGACCCCCAGGTGAGCACAGAGTGTGTGTGTGTGTGTGTGTGTGTGTAATAAGTTATGTTAATGACCCCCAGGTGAGCACAGAGTGTGTGTGTGTGTGTGTGTGTGTGTAATAAGTTATGTTAATGACCCCCAGGTGAGCACAGAGTGTGTGTGTGTGTGTGTGTAATAAGTTATGTTAATGACCCCCAGGTGAGGACAGAGTGTGTGTGTGTGTGTGTGTGTGTGTAATAAGTTATGTTAATGACCCCCAGGTGAGGACGGAGTGTGTCCCTGGGTGTGTGTGTCCGTCCGGCCTGGTGATGGACGGGAGAGGAGGCTGCGTCAGGCCAGAGGTGTGTCCGTGCTTCTACAACGGCGCCCCCTATCAGCCTGGAGCCAGCATCAAGGTGGACTGTAACACCTGGTGAGTTAACACTTCTTATGCCGCCGGCGGGGAATTCTTCCAAAATAAAAGGCGCTTAGAGTGCCAGGAAGATGAGGAAGATTGTACTCTGAAAATCCACGCCTTCTGTCCCCCCCCCCCATGCTGAAGTCAGAAATTAAGACATTGTTATTATTATTATCTCCCTGCAGTACCTGTAAGGACCACAGGTGGCAGTGTTCCATATTATTATTATCTCCCTGCAGTACCTGTAGGGACCACAGGTGGCAGTGTTCCATATTATTATTATCTCCCTGCAGTACCTGTAGGGACCACAGGTGGCAGTGTTCCATATTATTATTATCTCCCTGCAGTACCTGTAAGGACCACAGGTGGCAGTGTTCCATATTATTATTATCTCCCTGCAGTACCTGTAGGGACCACAGGTGGCAGTGTTCCAGCGCCCCGTGCTTCGGGACATGCTCGGTGTACGGCGACGGACATTACATCACCTTTGACGGGAAACGCTACAACTTCGAGGGAAGCTGTGAATACACTCTGACACAGGTGTGTGTGTGTGTGTGTGTGTGTGTGTGTGTGTGTGTGTGTGTGTGTGTGTGTGTGTGTGTGTGTGTGTGTGTGTGTGTGTGTGTGTGTGTGTGTGTGTGTGTGTGTGTGTGTGTGTGTGTGTGTGTGTGTGTGTGTGTGTGTGGTTATTACAGTTTAGTTTTCGTCACATACACAGCTTAGCTTAGTAGGCCTATAGCCTACTGCAGGCTTTTTGACTAGATTTAGAAGATTATTTTTATGGAGAAATCATTTAACATGCATCTCAATGGGAGACAGTTTGCCCTCGCAGCTAGTGGGTGGGGCTTAATTAGTGAAGGGCTAATTATAATGCGTGAATTCACACAATTATAATGTCTGTTTTGCAAATTGCAATGGCTCTCCCCATTCTCCCCTAAATGACTGTGGACTCCCATCTGAAATATATTTTTGTGTGAGCTTGCTTGCACCCTGAGGGTGTGTAAACACAACAACAAATAATAAATGGCCAGTTTCGAAACGAGTGTTGAAATATAGCCACTTTTGGACTTACTTTTATACTTAAGTACATTTTACACCGGGTACTTTTTGTACTTAAGTACATTTAATTTGAGGTACTTTTATACTTCTACTTAAGTAAAATATTGTTGTACTTTTTCCACCACTGCTCTGATGTCCTCTGTTGTCCCCTGATGTCCTCTGTTGTCCCCTGATGTCCTCTGTTGTCCCCTGATGTCCTCTGTTGTCCCCTGATGTCCTCTGTTGTCCCCTGATGTCCTCTGTTGTCCCCTGATGTCCTCTGTTGTCCCCTGATGTCCTCTGTTGTCCTGTGTTGTCCTCTGATGTCCTGTGTTGTCCCCTGATGTCCTCTGTTGTCCTCTGTTGTCCTGTGTTGTCCCCTGATGTCCTGTGTTGTCCTGTGATGTCCTGTGTTGTCCTGTGTTGTCCTGTGTTGTCCTGTGTTGTCCCCTGATGTCCTCTGTTGTCCCCTGATGTCCTCTGTTGTCCCCTGATGTCCTCTGTTGTCCCCTGATGTCCTCTGTTGTCCTGTGTTGTCCTCTGATGTCCTGTGTTGTCCCCTGATGTCCTCTGTTGTCCTCTGTTGTCCTGTGTTGTCCCCTGATGTCCTGTGTTGTCCTGTGATGTCCTGTGTTGTCCTGTGTTGTCCTGTGTTGTCCTGTGTTGTCCCCTGATGTCCTCTGTTGTCCTGTGATGTCCTGTGTTGTCCTGTGATGTCCTGTGTTGTCCTGTGTTGTCCCCTGATGTCCTCTGTTGTCCTGTGATGTCCTGTGTTGTCCTGTGTTGTCCCCTGATGTCCTGTGTTGTCCCCTGATGTCCTCTGTTGTCCTCTGTTGTCCTGTGTTGTCCCCTGATGTCCTCTGTTGTCCTCTGTTGTCCTGTGTTGTCCTGTGTTGTCCTCTGATGTCCTCTGATGTCCTCTGATGTCCTCTGATGTCCTGTGTTGTCCTGTGTTGTCCTCTGATGTCCCCTGATGTCCTGTGTTGTCCCCTGATGTCCTCTGTTGTCCTCTGTTGTCCTGTGTTGTCCTGTGTTGTCCTCTGATGTCCTGTGTTGTCCTCTGATGTCCCCTGATGTCCTGTATTGTCCTCTGATGTCCTCTGTTGTCCCCTGATGTCCTGTGTTGTCCTGTGTTGTCCTGTATTGTCCTGTGTTGTCCTCTGATGTCCTGTGTTGTCCTGTGTTGTCCCCTGATGTCCTGTGTTGTCCTGTATTGTCCTGTGTTGTCCTCTGATGTCCTGTGTTGTCCTGTGTTGTCCCCTGATGTCCTGTATTGTCCTGTGTTGTCCTGTATTGTCCTGTGTTGTCCTCTGATGTCCTGTGTTGTCCTCTGATGTTCTCTGTTGTCCCCTGATGTCCCCTGATGTCCTGTATTGTCCTCTGATGTCCTCTGTTGTCCCCTGATGTCCTGTGTTGTCCTGTGTTGTCCTCCAGGACTACTGTGGCGGTCAGCAGGGCCTGTAATGCTCTCTATTGTCCTCTGTTGTCCCCTGATGTCCTCTGTTGTCCTCTGTTGTCCTCCAGGACTACTGTGGCGGTCAGCAGCCCAACGGCAGCTTCAGGGTGATCACGGAGAACGTCCCGTGTGGAACCACAGGAACCACCTGCTCCAAGTCCATCAGGATCTTCCTGGGGGTAAAGAATCACACCTTTAACACAATCAGTGCCGGAAGTCCTTCAAAATAGGAGCTCTGGGGTGCCGGAACAACATGGCCGCTTTTACTCGGAAACCCACGACCCGGAAACAATCCACTAAAAAAAGTTGACTTTACATAGCTAGCTTACATTGCGATAATTTTAGTTTATACGATATATGATCCAAAAAGCGTTCATATTTTGCGGGAGAGACGGATGAGGAGCAGAAATGAAGCGCCAGTATATCAATCCGTTCAACACCACGGAGAGCGCCCTGGATTAGGAGAGACGAGTCATTCTTTCCGACCGCGCTAACGGCTAAGTCAATGGTAAGCTAACAATTGCCTAGAGTGTAGCATACGGTAGCCGAAAGGCGAACTGACAAATAAAAATAGGAAAAAATTCAGAATATTCTTATCTCGCCCCGTATCATTGAGGATGCGCTAAGACGTCCTCACACGTCGGATGTACGTGTCGATTGGGACCCCTAGGACGTGTGGCGACGTCCTACGGACAGAAACGGTTAAGGCCTGACATCGAAATTTAAAAAATGACTTAGTTCTAAATCATGAAAGATTTCTGTTTCTCAATATTTCATGTCAATGTCCCCAAAAATTCTATGTAATTGGCCGCCGACCCCTATCTGAAAATATGTTGTTCCAGGGACAAAGATTTGTCCCTTTGAAGCAAAGATTTGAGCTAAAACCGTTCACTCTGAAAGAATATATATTCAAAGATTTGTGCCACATTTTCACGATTTTTCAAAAATAGCAGACCTGCTATTTTTCAACAGCTAAAGCATAACATAATGCTTAAAACACCAAAAGGGGTTCCCATTCTGAATGGGGTAAATAAATACATACATAAAGTAAATGAATAGCAGCAGCAGAGTCTCCCGTTGTGTCGTGTTGTATTTGTGTCCTCAATAGGACTCCGAGTCTCCCATTGGCCATATTCAGACAGCGGCCATCTTGCCAGCAAGGTGCTACCTAGGTGACACTTCCCATAGGCAGCCCATTCATCCAATCAGAAAGGTCCTATCTAAGTGTATTAAACAACATCAAACTCACCAACATTGCAGCTGTACGAAAAGCTGGACGAGAACCCCAATTGGTGTTTTAAACATTATGTTATACTTTAGCTATTGAAAAATAGCAGATCTACAAGCTCATAGCGCGCCACCGAGTGGCGCGCTACGAGCTTGTAGGTCTGCTATTTTTGAAACATCATGAAAATGTGGTACAAATCTTTGAATATATATTCTTTCAGAGCGAACGTTTTTAACTCAAATCTTTGCTTCTGAGGGGTTCCTGGAACAACATATTTTCAGATGGGGGGGTTGGAGGCCAATTACATATCATTTTTGGGGTCCTTGACATGAAATATTGAGCACCACTGATACAGAAACATGAGGTATTTCAGAAAATTGTCATGATTCAGAAGACATATTTTAAATGTTGACGTCAGGCCTAAATGGGTTAATGAGGTTAAACCAGCCCCTCTGGTGTAACATTGCTACGTCGCACGGTGTTGTGTTTCTGTTTGTGTCCTCGTAGGACTCTGAGCTGCAGCTAACGGTGTTGTGTTTCTGTTTGTGTCCTCGTAGGACTCTGAGCTGCAGCTAACGGTGTTGTGTTTCTGTTTGTGTCCTCGTAGGACTCTGAGCTGCAGCTAACGGTGTTGTGTTTCTGTTTGTGTCCTCGTAGGACTCTGAGCTGCAGCTAACGGTGTTGTGTTTCTGTTTGTGTCCTCGTAGGACTCTGAGCTGCAGCTAACGGTGTTGTGTTTCTGTTTGTGTCCTCGTAGGACTCTGAGCTGCAGCTAACGGTGTTGTGTTTCTGTTTGTGTCCTCGTAGGACTCTGAGCTGCAGCTAACGGTGTTGTGTTTCTGTTTGTGTCCTCGTAGGACTCTGAGCTGCAGCTAACGGTGTTGTGTTTCTGTTTGTGTCCTCGTAGGACTCTGAGCTGCAGCTAACGGTGTTGTGTTTCTGTTTGTGTCCTCGTAGGACTCTGAGCTGCAGCTAACGGTGTTGTGTTTCTGTTTGTGTCCTCGTAGGACTCTGAGCTGCAGCTAACGGTGTTGTGTTTCTGTTTGTGTCCTCGTAGGACTCTGAGCTGCAGCTAACGGTGTTGTGTTTCTGTTTGTGTCCTCGTAGGACTCTGAGCTGCAGCTAACGGTGTTGTGTTTCTGTTTGTGTCCTCGTAGGACTCTGAGCTGCAGCTAACGGTGTTGTGTTTCTGTTTGTGTCCTCGTAGGACTCTGAGCTGCAGCTAACGGTGTTGTGTTTCTGTTTGTGTCCTCGTAGGACTCTGAGCTGCAGCTAACGGTGTTGTGTTTCTGTTTGTGTCCTCGTAGGACTCTGAGCTGCAGCTAACGGTGTTGTGTTTCTGTTTGTGTCCTCGTAGGACTCTGAGCTGCAGCTAACGGTGTTGTGTTTCTGTTTGTGTCCTCGTAGGACTCTGAGCTGCAGCTAACGGTGTTGTGTTTCTGTTTGTGTCCTCGTAGGACTCTGAGCTGGAGCTAACGGAGGACAGCTACCAGCTGGTCCACGGCGGGGGGGCGGGGGGCCACGCGGTGCCGTTCCACGTCAGCTCCGCCGGGATCTACCTGGTGGTGGAGACCCAGAACGGCCTGGTCCTCATGTGGGACAAGAAGACCAGCATCTTCATCAAGGTCTCTCCAACGTACAAGGTACAATATAGACCAGCATCTTCATCTCTCTAACATACAAGGTACAATATAGACCAGCATCTTCATCTCTCTAACATACTGTACATGGTACAATATAGACCAGCATCTTCATCTCTCTAACATACATGGTACAATATAGACCAGCATCTTCATCTCTCTAACATACATGGTACAATATAGACCAGCATCTTCATCTCTCTAACATACATGGTACAATATAGACCAGCATCTTCATCTCTCTAACATACATGGTACAATATAGACCAGCATCAACATCTCTCTAACATACAAGGTACAATATAGACCAGCATCTTCATCTCTCTAGCATACATGGTACAATATAGACCAGCATCTTCATCTCTCTAACATACATGGTACAATATAGACCAGCATCTTCATCTCTCTAATATACATGGTACAATATAGACCAGCATCACCATCTCTCTAACATACATGGTACAATATAGACCAGCATCACCATCTCTCTAACATACATGGTACAATATAGACCAGCATCACCATCTAGCCGTGCTTCAAACGAGCATGATGGAACGCCTAATCAAAACAATAAACATCAGCTGCTCTCGTTCTCCCGAAGAGCGAGCGCAGCCGGCCGGGTGGCTAGGCTAGTAGGCTAGCGATGTTCCTAGAGGGACATTTTAGGTCGTAGTGGCAACATTTGTGTCATTACAAATACTAGACTTGTACGTGCCTGTTGGCCTAGTGTCTAATTGGGAATGATGCAACTTGGGAACCTAATAATACCCGTTGTCAACGTGTCATAGCACCCGTTTTAACTGTCTGTCTGTCTGTCTGTATCTGTCTGTCTGTTTCCCACATGGAGATCTCTGTATCTGCCTGTCTGTTTCCCACATGGAGATCTCTGTATCTGCCTGTCTGTGTCCCACATGGAGATCTCTGTATCTGCCAGTCTGTTTCCCACATGGAGATCTCTGTATCTGCCTGTCTGTGTCCCACATGGAGATCTCTGTATCTGCCTGTCTGTTTCCCACATGGAGATCTCTGTATCTGCCTGTCTGTTTCCCACATGGAGATCTCTGTATCTGCCTGTCTGTTTCCCACATGGAGATCTCTGTATCTGCCAGTCTGTTTCCCACATGGAGATCTCTGTATCTGTCTGTTTCCCACATGGAGATCTCTGTATCTGCCAGTCTGTTTCCCACATGGAGATCTCTGTATCTGCCTGTCTGTGTCCCACATGGAGATCTCTGTATCTGCCTGTCTGTGTCCCACATGGAGATCTCTGTATCTGCCTGTCTGTTTCCCACATGGAGATCTCTGTATCTGCCTGTCTGTTTCCCACATGGAGATCTCTGTATCTGCCTGTCTGTTTCCCACATGGAGATCTCTGTATCTACCTGTCTGTGTCCCACATGGAGATCTCTGTATCTGCCTGTCTGTGTCCCACATGGAGATCTCTGTATCTGCCTGTCTGTTTCCCACATGGAGATCTCTGTATCTGCCAGTCTGTTTCCCACATGGAGATCTCTGTATCTGTCTGTTTCCCACATGGAGATCTCTGTATCTGCCAGTCTGTTTCCCACATGGAGATCTCTGTATCTGCCTGTCTGTGTCCCACATGGAGATCTCTGTATCTGCCTGTCTGTGTCCCACATGGAGATCTCTGTATCTGCCTGTCTGTTTCCCACATGGAGATCTCTGTATCTGCCTGTCTGTTTCCCACATGGAGATCTCTGTATCTGCCTGTCTGTTTCCCACATGGAGATCTCTGTATCTACCTGTCTGTGTCCCACATGGAGATCTCTGTATCTGCCTGTCTGTGTCCCACATGGAGATCTCTGTATCTGCCTGTCTGTTTCCCACATGGAGATCTCTGTATCTGCCTGTCTGTGTCCCACATGGAGATCTCTGTATCTGTCTGTCTGTTTCCCACATGGAGATCTCTGTATCTGCCTGTCTGTTTCCCACATGGAGATCTCTGTATCTGCCTGTCTGTTTCCCACATGGAGATCTCTGGATCTGCCTGTCTGTGTCCCACATGGAGATCTCTGGATCTGCCTGTCTGTGTCCCACATGGAGATCTCTGTATCTGCCTGTCTGTTTCCCACATGGAGATCTCTGTATCTGCCTGTCTGTTTCCCACATGGAGATCTCTGTATCTGCCAGTCTGTTTCCCACATGGAGATCTCTGTATCTGCCTGTCTGTTTCCCACATGGAGATCTCTGTATCTGTCTGTCTGTTTCCCACATGGAGATCTCTGTATCTGCCTGTCTGTTTCCCACATGGAGATCTCTGTATCTGCCTGTCTGTGTCCCACATGGAGATCTCTGTATCTGCCTGTCTGTTTCCCACATGGAGATCTCTGTATCTGCCTGTCTGTTTCCCACATGGAGATCTCTGTATCTGCCTGTCTGTGTCCCACATGGAGATCTCTGTATCTGCCTGTCTGTTTCCCACATGGAGATCTCTGGATCTGCCTGTCTGTGTCCCACATGGAGATCTCTGGATCTGCCTGTCTGTGTCCCACATGGAGATCTCTGTATCTGCCTGTCTGTTTCCCACATGGAGATCTCTGTATCTGCCTGTCTGTTTCCCACATGGAGATCTCTGTATCTGCCAGTCTGTTTCCCACATGGAGATCTCTGTATCTGCCTGTCTGTTTCCCACATGGAGATCTCTGTATCTGTCTGTCTGTTTCCCACATGGAGATCTCTGTATCTGCCTGTCTGTTTCCCACATGGAGATCTCTGTATCTGCCTGTCTGTGTCCCACATGGAGATCTCTGTATCTGCCTGTCTGTTTCCCACATGGAGATCTCTGTATCTGCCTGTCTGTTTCCCACATGGAGATCTCTGTATCTGCCTGTCTGTTTCCCACATGGAGATCTCTGTATCTGCCTGTCTGTTTCCCACATGGAGATCTCTGTATCTGCCTGTCTGTTTCCCACATGGAGATCTCTGTATCTGCCAGTCTGCCTGTGTGTGAAGAGTGCAAACGGACTGTGGCCACATTTACATGCAGACATTAATTCGGAATGAATGGATTCATTCCAGTCATCAGAATAAAGATGCCCATGTAAACACCTCAATTGGATAGAATATCCCATTCCCATGTAAACACCTCAATTGGATAGAATATCCCATTCCCATGTAAACACCTCAATTGGATAGAATATCCCATCCCCATGTAAACACCTCAATTGGATAGAATATCCCATTCCCATGTAGACACCTCAATTGGATAGAATATCCCATTCCCATGTAAACACCTCAATTGGATAGAATATCCCATTCCGAATTAATTTTCATTCCGGTCTGGAGGGGTGGTGGTATATACCGTTTGAATCGCTATAGATCACCATATAAACACGTTATTCCGAATGCTACTGGGAGTTTGGAATACATGTATTTATGCCCTGCATGTCCAAGCAGGGATGGCCATTTGGAGACATTTTATGTGCGCAACAAATGCGCTATTTTACCCATTAGACAAATACAAATACACCATAATAAAATGTGCTATTTACAAACCCATCGGTGAATTACAGTGCCATTGCCAATTGCAGTGTATGGGTGTATGGATGCTGTGTTCTTTAGTTCTGGGTTGTTTTGGGTGGAGGTCGCGTGTGGTTGCAGGGACTGCGCTTCAAAATATATTTTTTATTTTATTTTATCAGATAATAGCTGTTAGTGTTTGTCGGTTATTCATTTCTTAAGGGGTAACGGTTATGGGTTGGCCATCTCTATAGTCCAAAGTTATATTCAGAATGAATGCTTTGGTCGTGTAAACAATGAGAGGAATAGGAATACTTGTATTCAGGTTCCATGTAAACAGTTGGGTATGAATCTCTGTTCGGAATGAATTCATTCATTCTGAGTACATGTTGTGCATCACCAGCTCAGTGGCCTTGTGGTTAGAGTGTCCGCCCTGAAACTGGTAGGTCGGGGTTCAATCCCCGGCCGGGGACTGTAAAAATGGGACCCAATGTCTCCCTGCTTGGCACTCGGCATCAATGGGTTGGATTGGGGGGGTCAAATCTACTAATCAAATGATTCCCGAGCGCGGCACGGCTGCAGCTCACCGCTCCTTGGGTGCGGCGAACAGATTTCACTGCGGTAACGTGTGTGACAAATCGTTTGACTTTGACTTTGATCGTGTAACCGAGGCCACTGAAAAGTGTACTGGTTAAGTAATCAATTGGCAGGTGTGGGGTTGCCATGGCAATCAATTGTTGAGGCAGAGGCTGGAAGTTGCACAGGTGAGGGGATTTAGGCTGATTAGGCCCACTGGTAGAGCCAATGTGGTGGTTCTGGAGAACCGTGGGTCCGACCGACTCGATACCCTGTGGGGGTGTGGAACGTGCATTACAACTGAACACACACAGAGACGTGGCACATTTACAGTTACACTCCCTTCAGGGAGGCTTCGCCTCGGTGGTTAAACTCCCTGTCGGTGAATTATCTCCCGATAATGACCACCTAGCCAGATATTATCCCGCTTATTACATGGCTAACTAAGATAAATTAATACATTGACCCAAAACACAACAAAAAAAGTATTCCATAAGTTCGCGCTGGCTGCGTCTGCAGCTGCAGGGCTGAAGCACTGTCGGAAAACAAGGAAGTGAGTTGATCAAATAGAATCCATTTTCGGGTCCTGCATTTTTAAGAGCAATGTTTAGCTGTAAATGACATTGTGTGTCACTAGTGTGTGTGTGTGTGTTTACATGGCTGTCATGTTGGAAACAGCAGTAAATCAAGCGGGCGCAGCCGTGCAGCTGGTGCTCAGAGGGTTTGATTAGGCAGCGGTCTGTTCTACAGCGGAGCGGTCATTATCGACACATAATTCACCGCTGAATTAAGCGATTGACCAATCAGAATCAAGCATTCAACCAAGCCATGTAATAAAGTCAGAAAGACCTCACAGACACTGTAGTGTTAAATGTGACCAGATTTGACTGAGAGACTGCCATCGCGCAAACTCCAGCTTTTTTTTTTCCAAAATGGGTTAATAGCACAAGCAGACTCTTCACATACTAGAGCATGTCTGAAATAAATGCTTAAACATGTAGCTAGGTGTAATGTTAGAGTCCACATAAGACATGTAAATATGAAATAAATGCTTAAACATGTAGCTAGGTGTAATGTTAGAGTCCACAGAAGACATGTAAATATGAAATAAATGCTTAAACATGTAGCTAGGTGTAATGTTAGAGTCCACAGAAGACATGTAAATATGAAATAAATGCTTAAACATGTAGCTAGGTGTAATGTTAGAGTCCACAGAAGACATGTAAATATGAAATAAATGCTTAAACATGTAGCTAGGTGTAATGTTAGAGTCCACATAAGACATGTAAATATGAAATAAATGCTTAAACATGTAGCTAGGTGTAATGTTAGAGTCCACATAAGACATGTAAATATGAAATAAATGCTTAAACATGTAGCTAGGTGTAATGTTAGAGTCCACAGAAGACATGTAAATATGAAATAAATGCTTAAACATGTAGCTAGGTGTAATGTTAGAGACCACAGAAGACATGTAAATATGAAATAAATGCTTAAACATGTAGCTAGGTGTAATGTTAGAGACCACAGAAGACATGTAAATATGAAATAAATGCTTAAACATGTAGCTAGGTGTAATGTTAGAGACCACAGAAGACATGTAAATATGAAATAAATGCTTAAACATGTATAGCTAGGTGTAATGTTAGAGACCACAGAAGACATGTAAATATGAAATAAATGCTTAAACATGTATAGCTAGGTGTAATGTTAGAGACCACAGAAGACATGGAAATATGAAATAAATGCTTAAACATGTAGCTAGGTGTAATGTTAGAGTCCACAGAAGACATGTAAATATGAAATAAATGCTTAAACATGTAGCTAGGTGTAATGTTAGAGTCCACAGAAGACATGTAAATATGAAATAAATGCTTAAACATGTAGCTAGGTGTAATGTTAGAGTCCACAGAAGACATGTAAATATGAAATAAATGCTTAAACATGTAGCTAGGTGTAATGTTAGAGTCCACAGAAGACATGTAAATATGAAATAAATGCTTAAACATGTAGCTAGGTGTAATGTTAGAGTCCACAGAAGACATGTAAATATGAAATAAATGCTTAAACATGTAGCTAGGTGTAATGTTAGAGTCCACAGAAGACATGTAAATATGAAATAAATGCTTAAACATGTAGCTAGGTGTAATGTTAGAGTCCACAGAAGACATGTAAATATGAAATAAATGCTTAAACATGTAGCTAGGTGTAATGTTAGAGTCCACATAAGACATGTAAATATGAAATAAATGCTTAAACATGTAGCTAGGTGTAATGTTAGAGTCCACATAAGACATGTAAATATGAAATAAATGCTTAAACATGTAGCTAGGTGTAATGTTAGAGTCCACAGAAGACATGTAAATATGAAATAAATGCTTAAACATGTAGCTAGGTGTAATGTTAGAGACCACAGAAGACATGTAAATATGAAATAAATGCTTAAACATGTATAGCTAGGTGTAATGTTAGAGACCACAGAAGACATGTAAATATGAAATAAATGCTTAAACATGTATAGCTAGGTGTAATGTTAGAGACCACAGAAGACATGGAAATATGAAATAAATGCTTAAACATGTAGCTAGGTGTAATGTTAGAGTCCACAGAAGACATGTAAATATGAAATAAATGCTTAAACATGTAGCTAGGTGTAATGTTAGAGTCCACAGAAGACATGTAAATATGAAATAAATGCTTAAACATGTAGCTAGGTGTAATGTTAGAGTCCACAGAAGACATGTAAATATGAAATAAATGCTTAAACATGTAGCTAGGTGTAATGTTAGAGACCACAGAAGACATGTAAATATGAAATAAATGCTTAAACATGTAGCTAGGTGTAATGTTAGAGTCCACAGAAGACATGTAAATATGAAATAAATGCTTAAACATGTAGCTAGGTGTAATGTTAGAGACCACAGAAGACATGTAAATATGAAATAAATGCTTAAACATGTAGCTAGGTGTAATGTTAGAGACCACAGAAGACATGTAAATATGAAATAAATGCTTAAACATGTAGCTAGGTGTAATGTTAGAGACCACAGAAGACATGTAAATATGAAATAAATGCTTAAACATGTAGCTAGGTGTAATGTTAGAGACCACAGAAGACATGTAAATATGAAATAAATGCTTAAACATGTATAGCTAGGTGTAATGTTAGAGACCACAGAAGACATGTAAATATGAAATAAATGCTTAAACATGTAGCTAGGTGTAATGTTAGAGACCACAGAAGACATGTAAATATGAAATAAATGCTTAAACATGTAGCTAGGTGTAATGTTAGAGTCCACAGAAGACATGTAAATATGAAATAAATGCTTAAACATGTAGCTAGGTGTAATGTTAGAGTCCACAGAAGACATGTAAATATGAAATAAATGCTTAAACATGTAGCTAGGTGTAATGTTAGAGACCACAGAAGACATGTAAATATGAAATAAATGCTTAAACATGTAGCTAGGTGTAATGTTAGAGTCCACAGAAGACATGTAAATATGAAATAAATGTTTAAACATGTAGCTAGGTGTAATGTTAGAGACCACAGAAGACATGTAAATATGAAATAAATGCTTAAACATGTAGCTAGGTGTAATGTTAGAGACCACAGAAGACATGTAAATATGAAATAAATGCTTAAACATGTATAGCTAGGTGTAATGTTAGAGACCACAGAAGACATGTAAATATGAAATAAATGCTTAAACATGTAGCTAGGTGTAATGTTATAGACCACAGAAGTTAACCTTTTCAAGCCTGTTTTCTCAACTCGCTGTTTCTCTGCAAGACATTACTCTATAAGCTATATCTCCAAAACTGGTGAGTCAAACTGAACAACCAATATGTCAATTAGAATAAAACTTGAAAAAACGCACTTTGAGAATCGCTAGCTGCTCTAATGACATACACTGTTCTCCCCCCCCCCCCCCCCCACACACCCCCCCGCCATGCAGGGTCGTCTGTGCGGCCTGTGCGGGAACTACGACGGCGACGGCAACAACGACTTCTCCACGCGGAGCCAGGCGGTGGTGGTCAGCCCCGTGGCCTTCGGGAACAGCTGGAAGCGCTCGGGCTACTGCCCGGATGCCGTGGCCAACCGGAACCCGTGCTCCGCCAACCCCTACCGGCGCTCCTGGGCCCAGAGGCAGTGCAGCCTGGTCCAGAGCAGCGTGTTCTCCGCCTGCCACGCCGTGGTACGTTGGTGGTTCTGGACGGGAACCCCTTTTGGTGTTTTAAGCATTATGTTATGCTTTAGCTGTTGAAAAATAGCAGATCTACAAGCTCATAGCGCGGCACCGAGTGCCGCGCTATGAGCTTGTAGGTCTGCTATTTTTGAAAAGTCGTGAACATGTGTGCAAATCTTTGAATATATATTCTTTCACAGCCAACGTTTTTAACTTTAAAAACACATTAAAAAACAGTTACAGTTGCTAAGACGTCCACAGACGTCCTGGGCACTGCATAGCGGTAGTTCCCAGGTCGTCTGTGGACGTCTTGGGCACTTAACAAGAGTAGTTGAGCACAAAAAAGTATTTTCTATAAATTACACACCCCACGAAGCCTTGATTTTTTTTCTTTTTTTTGCATTCCCTGAGCAAATTAAGCTTTTAGCAACTAGTGCTAGATCTCACAAGAACGACTGACCGCTAACGGGACTGAACTGTGATTGGTTCTGCAGGTGGATCCCATCCCGTACTTCGAGGCGTGCGTGTTCGACTCGTGCGCCTGCGACACCGGCGGAGACTGCGAGTGTTTCTGCACGGCCGTGACGGCGTACGCCGAGGCCTGCAACGCCGCGGGCGTGTGCGTCGCGTGGAGGACTCCCAAGACCTGCCGTGAGTTTACTATAAACTATACACCTCAAATGAATATATCACACATATACACCTCAAATGAATATATCACACATATACACCTCAAATGAATATATCACACATATACACCTCAAATGAATATATCACACATATACACCTCAAATGAATATATCACACATATACACCTCAAATGAATATATCACACATATACACCTCAAATGAATATATCACACACATACACCTCAAATGAATATATCACACATACACCTCAAATGAATATATCACACACATACACCTCAGATGAATATATCACACACATACACCTCAAATGAATATATCACACATATACACCTCAAATGAATATATCACACACATACACCTCAAATGAATATATCACACATACACCTCAAATGAATATATCACACACATACACCTCAAATGAATATATCACACATACACCTCAAATGAATATATCACACATCTAAATACTGAATGGAGCAACTTAAAACACTGTCTGTCTGTCTGTCTGTCTGTCTGTCTGTCTGTCTGTCTGTCTGTTTAGAGTACTAACAGCTGCAGCCTGCACCGCTCGGTTCACACGGGTGTGATTTTTTTCTTCTTCTTCTCTTTTCTCCTCCAGCTCTGTTCTGTGACTACTACAACCCCCCTGGTGGTTGTGAGTGGCATTACAAGCCATGTGGATCTCCTTGTATGAAGACGTGCAGAAACCCGTCTGGGAGCTGCTCCGCCCACATACCCCCACTAGAAGGTACTTTATGTTTTTAATTATTATTATTACAAAACATTCCCAAAAAAATGAAACGAAATTCCATAAATTCACGGCGTGTTTGAATGACTTTATCAATTTTTGTCGTGTGTTGTGCTGTTGTGTTGTTTTCGTCGACTGAAACGAAAAATGTTCGTCGACTACCTTTCGACGAAAACTAAATGGAAACTAAACTATTGACAATTTCGTCAAATTAAAACTAGACTAAAATGTCAGGAAGGGACTAGTGGACAAGAGATCCAGTGTAAGTCATGTTACACTTGGTTGCATGCTGAAAATAGCAGATCTACAAGCCCACAACGTGTCGCGCTGCGACGCGTTGTGAGCTTGTGGTGTTGTGTGTTCCCTAACAGGCTGCTATCCCAGATGTCCTCCCTGGTGTTGTGTGTTCCCTAACAGGCTGCTATCCCAGATGTCCTCCCTGTTCCCTAACAGGCTGCTATCCCAGATGTCCTCCCTGTTCCCTAACAGGCTGCTATCCCAGATGTCCTCCCTGTTCCCTAACAGGCTGCTATCCCAGATGTCCTCCCTGTTCCCTAACAGGCTGCTATCCCAGATGTCCTCCCTGTTCCCTAACAGGCTGCTATCCCAGATGTCCTCCCTGGTGTTGTGTGTTCCCTAACAGGCTGCTATCCCAGATGTCCTCCCTGTTCCCTAACAGGCTGCTATCCCAGATGTCCTCCCTGGTGTTGTGTGTTCCCTAACAGGCTGCTATCCCAGATGTCCTCCCTGTTCCCTAACAGGCTGCTATCCCAGATGTCCTCCCTGTTCCCTAACAGGCTGCTATCCCAGATGTCCTCCCTGCTCCCTAACAGGCTGCTATCCCAGATGTCCTCCCTGTTCCCTAACAGGCTGCTATCCCAGATGTCCTCCCTGGTGTTGTGTGTTCCCTAACAGGCTGCTATCCCAGATGTCCTCCCTGTTCCCTAACAGGCTGCTATCCCAGATGTCCTCCCTGTTCCCTAACAGGCTGCTATCCCAGATGTCCTCCCTGGTGTTGTGTGTTCCCTAACAGGCTGCTATCCCAGATGTCCTCCCTGGTGTTGTGTGTTCCCTAACAGGCTGCTATCCCAGATGTCCTCCCTGGTGTTGTGTGTTCCCTAACAGGCTGCTATCCCAGATGTCCTCACTGGTGTTGTGTGTTCCCTAACAGGCTGCTATCCAAGATGTCCTCCCGATACACCGTACTTCGACGAGGACTCCAGAACGTGTGTGACTCGGGGACAGTGCGACTGCTACGACCACGACGGAAAGCGCTACGCTAACGGCCACACCGTGCCGACCACGCAGAACTGCCAGACCTGGTAGGCCGTGCACACACAGACATTGATTGATTGATTGAAATATTTATTAACAGTTTGCAGTTAATGAATTACAGCACAACTCAAAGCAAACAAAAAGGTAGGAGCGCACACCAAGAGTAGGGAGGTGCTGATCCACGGGGGAGGTGCTGGGAGGGGGAGGTGCTGGGAGGGGGAGGTGCTGGGGAGGTGCTGATCCACGGGAGACACACCAAGAGTAGGGAGGTGCTGATCCACGGGAGACACACCAAGAGTAGGGAGGTGCTGATCCACAGGGGGAGGTGCTGGGAGGGGGAGGTGCTGATCCACGGGAGACACACCAAGAGTAGGGAGGTGCTGATCCACGGGAGACACACCAAGAGTAGGGAGGTGCTGATCCACGGGAGACACACCAAGAGTAGGGAGGTGCTGATCCACGGGAGACACACCAAGAGTAGGGAGGTGCTGATCCACGGGAGACACACTTTATAACAGAAAGGAGAGGTCGCACAACTCCTAGTCCCCATGCCAAGAGTAGGGAGGTGCTGATCCACGGGAGACACACCAAGAGTAGGGAGGTGCTGATCCACGGGAGACACACTTTATAACAGAAAGGAGAGGTCGCACAACTCCTAGTCCCCATGCCAAGAGTAGGGAGGTGCTGATCCACGGGAGACACACCAAGAGTAGGGAGGTGCTGATCCACGGGAGACACACCAAGAGTAGGGAGGTGCTGATCCACGGGAGACACACCAAGAGTAGGGAGGTGCTGATCCACGGGAGACACACCAAGAGTAGGGAGGTGCTGATCCACGGGGGAGGTGCTGGGAGGGGGAGGTGCTGGGGAGGTGCTGATCCACGGGAGACACACTTTATAACAGAAAGGAGAGGTCGCACAACTCCTAGTCCCCATGTCAAAAGAATACTTTTTATTTACCAACGTTTCGACGAGCTAGTTGCCTTCTTCAGGGTATATGTCACAACTCAATACAAAGACTGTTAACTGTGAGTGGACGACCCAATAAAGCATTACACTTGTTTACAAGAGGGTCCACCTTGTTCTATTCATCAAAACATTTAGAGACGTACAAATATACACTTCTATGTAGCCAAAGAACAGAACAGGAATTCATCATAAAGGAGGTAAAAAGAGAAAAGAAACATATACAGTGAGGGGAAAAAGGACTGGGGGGATTCAGATTTTATTGGGGCCAGTTTTGAATTGCAGCCGTCCGTAGGTGCCCTTTGAGAGCGGTTTTGAAGGAGTCAAGGGATTTGCATGTCTTAATGACTGTAGGTGGGGCGTTCCACATTGTGGTGGCATCAAAGGGGGCTTCAGCCCCTGCCCTTATACCCGTCTGTAAAACAACTGCCTTCTCCAATGCAAATGCCTCTCCTTTCCATGCCATGCCGGAAGGGAGCATTCGGGAGAATTGCTTTTTTTCCCGAAGTCTCCTGAACTTGAACACAGCATTTGGCATTGAACAAATTTGTTTAGAAATCCATGTCGTTACACCTGCATCTCCACTATCTAAAGAGTTGATCTACAAGCTCACAGCACGTCACAGCGCGACACGCTGTGAGCTTGTAGATCTGCTATTTTCGCGTTCTTTTGTCCACAAGTGCGGGATTTCAGCTCTAACACTCTCTGCACGTCCCTGGTGGTAGACCTTAAACCATTGGTTCTCAATGTGGGGTCGTTGAGTTGCGTCTCCGTCGCGTGCGTCAAAAAACGCACCGGTTCAATTTTAATGCACGCAACGCGGGCAGTGGAGCCACCCTTCATTGTGTCCAGGGACACATCAGCTATTTTTAACACCACAAATCTTGTGTGGGGGTCCCTCGGTCTCTGGTTCGAAATATTTTCAGATGGGGGGTCCGACCGTGGCCATCCAAAAACGAAATTGCTAATAACATTGTTTTGTTTTGTTGTTGTTCTTCCCTCTCCTGAAGCATCTGTAATTCCGCGTCCATCGAATGTCATCATAACGCCCAAGGTATGGACACGTTACTGGACCAAAATACAGGAGGGAAGCACGCACATTTTTTTGGCATAAATCAGTGCTATTGAACACCCTTTACGTCTGTGTGTTGTTTCATAAATCAGTGCTATTGAACACCCTTTACGTCTGTGTGTTGTTTCATAAATCAGTGCTATTGAACACCCTTTACGTCTGTGTGTTGTTTCATAAATCAGTGCTATTGAACACCCTTTACGTCTGTGTGTTGTTTCATAAAAATATTGAACCAATGGAAAGTAGTAAAAAGTGCTTTGGACAAAACCTCTTAACTCCATTGGAACCCTCAAACTGTCTGCTAAAGCAGCTAACTCCACCACCTCTCTCTAAAGCAGCTAACTCCACCACCTCTCTCTAAAGCAGCTAACTCCACCACCTCTCTCTCCCTCTCAAACTGTCTGCTAAAGCAGCTAACTCCACCACCTCTCTCTCCCTCTCAAACTGTCTGCTAAAGCAGCTAACTCCACCACCTCTCTCCCTCTCAAACTGTCTGCTAAAGCAGCTAACTCCACCACCTCTCTCTCCCTCTCATGGAAGTAATTGACAACATATAAAGTTAAAACACCAACTTTGATGAGGCTGTATTGCTTTGTTTAAAAAAAAATCACACCCGTGTGAACTGAGTGGTGCAACTACACATTTATTGTTATAGTTACTGTACATATCTGTGATGTCAGTGACGTCACATACTAACCATAGCAACCATGCTTGTTTTTTTGGTTGCTAACCATAGCAACCATGGGGGTCCCAGATATAAATGGCATTAAATGGGGGTCAGTAGCCTATGCATGTCAAACTGGGCATCCTTTTCAAATGGGGTCTTGCTCGACCTTGTGCGTGCGGACTCGGCCCCCAGCCTGGTACCCTAGTCAAAATATGGCCCTTGAGGAAAATTAATTGGGGAACCCTGCCCTACCCCCTTAGATAGCATTTGATACAGACTTATAGCATGTTATGTAGACAGCACTATAATTGCATGTTGTTATGTAGTCATAGCACGTCATAGTACATGTGTATAGCATAGTATAGTATATATGTATAGTTTATATGTATAGATTAATTATATAGATATTCCACTGTTACGTTCTTAGCTTACGCATGTTTCATGATAAATGCTTTTTATATATGTGATGTATTCCCATGCTTTTTTTGTTCTTGCTTAATGTATGTAAGTCGTTCTGGATTAAGAGCATCTGCTAAATGCCTAAATTGTAAATTGTTCCAGAGTGCTACTGCACGTACAACAAGGAGAGGTATCCCGAGGGCCAGACCATCTACAACACCACGGACGGACACGGGAACTGCATCACGGCGGTGTGTGGCGCCAACGGCACCGTCCAGAGGACTGTGTCCCCGTGTGGGACCACTGCGTGGCCGACCACTACGACCCCCACGACCCCCACCACTACCTTCGTCTTCACCACGCCCACGCCAAGTAGGACACACTTTTTTTTAAACACCTAGATTCCTAGAACATACATCTACAAGCTCAAAACGTGTCGCAGTGCGACGCGTTTTCAGCTTGTAGATCTGCTATTTTTGCGGAGACAGTAATACATGCCCTCTGGAGTGAGTGTGGAACTATAGTGGCCCTTTGGAGTGAGTGTGGAACTATAGTGGCCCTCTGGAGTGAGTGTGGAACTATAGTGGCCCTTTGGAGTGAGTGTGGAACTATAGTGGCCCTCTGGAGTGAGTGTGGAACTATAGTGGCCCTCTGGAGTGAGTGTGGAACTATAGTGGCCCTCTGGAGTGAGTGTGGAACTATAGTGGCCCTCTGGAGTGAGTGTGGAACTATAGTGGCCCTCTGAAGTGACCTCACCATGAACCCTGAGACCAGGAGGAAGTGACATCTCAGGTGGAAGTGAATGTTAAAAGTTCAGGTTTGTTGGGTTCGTTGAGCTCAGAAAACCAAAACAAATTACAAAAAACCTTGTTTTTATGTCACAATCATCCCTTTAAACTAAAGGAACGTCACCCATTTTTCAACCTGTTCTTTGTATAATGTGTCCTCGCCACTGGTTGGCCGGATGTGTATAATGTGTCCTCTCCAGTGTTGGCCGGATGTGTATAATGTGTCCTCTCCAGGGTTGGCCGGATGTGTATAATGTGTCCTCTCCAGGGTTGGCCGGATGTGTATAATGTGTCCTCGCCACTGGTTGGCCGGATGTGTATAATGTGTCCTCGCCACTGGTTGGCCGGATGTGTATAATGTGTCCTCGCCAGGGTTGGCCGGATGTGTATAATGTGTCCTCGCCACTGGTTGGCCGGATGTGTATAATGTGTCCTCTCCAGTGTTGGCCGGATGTGTATAATGTGTCCTCGCCACTGGTTGGCCGGATGTGTATAATGTGTCCTCGCCACTGGTTGGCCGGATGTGTATAATGTGTCCTCTCCAGTGTTGGCCGGATGTGTATAATGTGTCCTCGACACTGGTTGGCCGGATGTGTATAATGTGTCCTCTCCAGTGTTGGCCGGATGTGTATAATGTGTCCTCGACACTGGTTGGCCGGATGTGTATAATGTGTCCTCGCCACTGGTTGGCCGGATGTGTATAATGTGTCCTCGCCGGTGTTGGCCGGATGTGTATAATGTGTCCTCTCCAGTGTTGGCCGGATGTGTATAATGTGTCCTCGACACTGGTTGGCCGGATGTGTATAATGTGTCCTCGACACTGGTTGGCCGGATGTGTATAATGTGTCCTCGCCACTGGTTGGCCGGATGTGTATAATGTGTCCTCGCCGGTGTTGGCCGGATGTGTATAATGTGTCCTCGCCAGGGTTGGCCGGATGTGTATAATGTGTCCTCGACACTGGTTGGCCGGATGTGTATAATGTGTCCTCGACACTGGTTGGCCGGATGTGTATAATGTGTCCTCGCCACTGGTTGGCCGGATGTGTATAATGTGTCCTCGCCGGTGTTGGCCGGATGTGTATAATGTGTCCTCGCCAGGGTTGGCCGGATGTGTATAATGTGTCCTCGCCGGTGTTGGCCGGATGTGTATAATGTGTCCTCGCCAGTGTTGGCCGGATGTGTATAATGTGTCCTCGCCAGGGTTGGCCGGATGTGTATAATGTGTCCTCGCCAGTGTTGGCCGGATGTGTATAATGTGTCCTCGCCACTGGTTGGCCGGATGTGTATAATGTGTCCTCGCCAGTGTTGGCCGGATGTGTATAATGTGTCCTCGCCACTGGTTGGCCGGATGTGTATAATGTGTCCTCGCCAGTGTTGGCCGGATGTGTATAATGTGTCCTCGACACTGGTTGGCCGGATGTGTATAATGTGTCCTCGACACTGGTTGGCCGGATGTGTATAATGTGTCCTCGACACTGGTTGGCCGGATGTGTATAATGTGTCCTCGCCAGGGTTGGCCGGATGTGTATAATGTGTCCTCGCCGGTGTTGGCCGGATGTGTATAATGTGTCCTCGCCAGTGTTGGCCGGATGTGTATAATGTGTCCTCGCCAGGGTTGGCCGGATGTGTATAATGTGTCCTCGCCAGTGTTGGCCGGATGTGTATAATGTGTCCTCGCCACTGGTTGGCCGGATGTGTATAATGTGTCCTCGCCAGGGTTGGCCGGATGTGTATAATGTGTCCTCGACACTGGTTGGCCGGATGTGTATAATGTGTCCTCGCCAGGGTTGGCCGGATGTACGATAATCTCCGTATCTGTGTGATCGTTTTAACCCTGTGTGTCCACCAGCTCCCACCCAGACCACGACGTGCAGTCCGTGCTCCTGGTCGCCGTGGTTCGACACCAGCTTCCCCACGCTGGGAACGCCCGGCGGCGACACGGAGACCTACCAGAACATCCGCGCGTCGGGACACTCCGTCTGCGCCGCGCCCCGCCGCATCCACTGCCGGGCGGAGAAGTACCCCAACGCCAGCCTGGAGGACGTGGGCCAGGTGGTGCGCTGCGACCTGGCCCAGGGACTGACCTGCCGGAACCAGGACCAGCAGGGTCCGCTGCAGCTCTGCCTCAACTACCAGGTCAGGGTTTACTGCTGCGACCACGAGGCCTGTTCCACCACGCCCACAACGACCACCCCTACCACCACCAGACACTACACTACAACCTCAACTACTACCAGTACAACTCCAACCACCACCCCAACAACAACTCCAACCACCACCCCACACTACACTACAACCTCAACTACCACAATTACAACTCCAACCACCACCCCAACAACCTGCGTGGTGTGCGAGTGGTCCGACTGGATCAATGTGGATTACCCAACGTTTGCAAACGGCGGAGACAATGAAACAATCCAAAACATAATCGCGCATGGACATGACATCTGCAAGAATCCGGTGTCAGTGGAGTGCCAGTCTTCTAAATTTGCCGGACTTCCAACTCAGGATGTAACGTGCGACACCACAGTCGGGCTGTTGTGCCGGAACGATAAACAGTTCCCCCCCATGTGTTTGGACTACGAGATAAAAGTGAAGTGCTGCAAGACGGTGAACTGTGGAACGACTACTACCACAACAGAAAGTACAACGACAACAACCAGGTCAACTACACCATCAACTACAACAAGGACAACTCCTACCACCACCTCAACCACACCATCAACTACAACAAGGACAACTCCTACCACCACCTCAACCACACCATCAACTACAACAAGGACAACTCCTACCACCACCTCAACTACACCATCAACTACAACAAGGACCACTCCTACCACCACCTCAACTACACCGTCAACTACAACAAGGACCACTCCTACCACCACCTCAACTACACCGTCAACTACAACAAGGACCACTCCTACCACCACCTCAACTACACCATCAACTACAACAAGGACTACTCCTACCACCACCTCAACTACACCGTCAACTACAACAAGGACCACTCCTACCACCACCTCAACTACACCATCAACTACAACAAGGACTACTCCTACCACCACCTCAACTACACCATCAACTACAAAGAGGACCACTCCTACCACCACCTCAACTACACCGTCAACTACAACAAGGACCACTCCTACCACCACCTCAACCACAACAGAAACCACACCACCCACGTCTACGACCCCAACATGTACAATAGTACGTTGTTCCTGGTCAGGTTGGGTCAATCTTCACAAAGCCACGACTGGCAATGAAGGTGGAGTCATCGAATCCATGGATGACATCATGGCTGCTGGTCATAACAACACGTGTTCAGCTCCAGAGGACCTAGAATGTAGATCTACGAAGGGCTCCCAGCGTCATCAGAATGTAACCTGTACACCACAACATGGTTTCACATGTTTCAACTACAAACAACCTTCACAGCAGTGTGACGATTATCAGGCCAGAGTCAAATGTTGCACGTCAGAAACTACCTCGATATGCACCACCACCACCCAAACAACAACTCCAACCACCACCCAAACAACAACTCCAACCACCACCCAAACAACAACTCCTACCACCACCCAAACAACAACTCCAACCACCACCCCAACAACAACTCCAACCACCACCCCACACTACACTACAACCTCAACTACCACAATTACAACTCCAACCACCACCCCAACAACCTGCGTGGTGTGCGAGTGGTCCGACTGGATCAATGTGGATTACCCAACGTTTGCAAACGGCGGAGACAACGAAACAATCCAAAACATAATCGCGCATGGACATGACATCTGCAAGAATCCGGTGTCAGTGGAGTGCCAGTCTTCTAAATTTGCCGGACTTCCAACTCAGGATGTAACGTGCGACACCACAGTCGGGCTGTTGTGCCGGAACGATAAACAGTTCCCCCCCCTGTGTTTGGACTACGAGATAAAAGTGAAGTGCTGCAAGACGGTGAACTGTGGAACGACTACTACCACAACAGAAAGTACAACGACAACAACCAGGTCAACTACACCATCAACTACAACAAGGACAACTCCTACCACCACCTCAACCACACCATCAACTACAACAAGGACAACTCCTACCACCACCTCAACTACACCGTCAACTACAACAAGGACCACTCCTACCACCACCTCAACTACACCGTCAACTACAACAAGGACCACTCCTACCACCACCTCAACTACACCATCAACTACAACAAGGACTACTCCTACCACCACCTCAACTACACCATCAACTACAAAGAGGACCACTCCTACCACCACCTCAACTACACCGTCAACTACAACAAGGACCACTCCTACCACCACCTCAACCACAACAGAAACCACACCACCCACGTCTACGACCCCAACATGTACAATAGTACGTTGTTCCTGGTCAGGTTGGGTCAATCTTCACAAAGCCACGACTGGCAATGAAGGTGGAGTCATCGAATCCATGGATGACATCATGGCTGCTGGTCATAACAACACGTGTTCAGCTCCAGAGGACCTAGAATGTAGATCTACGAAGGGCTCCCAGCGTCATCAGAATGTAACCTGTACACCACAACATGGTTTCACATGTTTCAACTACAAACAACCTTCACAGCAGTGTGACGATTATCAGGCCAGAGTCAAATGTTGCACGTCAGAAACTACCTCGATATGCACCACCACCACCCAAACAACAACTCCAACCACCACCCAAACAACAACTCCAACCACCACCCAAACAACAACTCCTACCACCACCCCAACAACAACTCCAACCACCACCCAAACAACAACTCCTACCACCACCCAAACAACAACTCCAACCACCACCCCAACAACAACTCCAACCACCACCCCACACTACACTACAACCTCAACTACCACAATTACAACTCCAACCACCACCCCAACAACCTGCGTGGTGTGCGAGTGGTCCGACTGGATCAATGTGGATTACCCAACGTTTGCAAACGGCGGAGACAACGAAACAATCCAAAACATAATCGCGCATGGACATGACATCTGCAAGAATCCGGTGTCAGTGGAGTGCCAGTCTTCTAAATTTGCCGGACTTCCAACTCAGGATGTAACGTGCGACACCACAGTTGGGCTGTTGTGCCGGAACGATAAACAGTTCCCCCCCATGTGTTTGGACTACGAGATAAAAGTGAAGTGCTGCAAGACGGTGAACTGTGGAACGACTACTACCACAACAGAAAGTACAACGACAACAACCAGGTCAACTACACCATCAACTACAACAAGGACAACTCCTACCACCACCTCAACCACACCATCAACTACAACAAGGACAACTCCTACCACCACCTCAACTACACCGTCAACTACAACAAGGACCACTCCTACCACCACCTCAACTACACCGTCAACTACAACAAGGACCACTCCTACCACCACCTCAACTACACCATCAACTACAACAAGGACTACTCCTACCACCACCTCAACTACACCATCAACTACAAAGAGGACCACTCCTACCACCACCTCAACTACACCGTCAACTACAACAAGGACCACTCCTACCACCACCTCAACCACAACAGAAACCACACCACCCACGTCTACGACCCCAACATGTACAATAGTACGTTGTTCCTGGTCAGGTTGGGTCAATCTTCACAAAGCCACGACTGGCAATGAAGGTGGAGTCATCGAATCCATGGATGACATCATGGCTGCTGGTCATAACAACACGTGTTCAGCTCCAGAGGACCTAGAATGTAGATCTACGAAGGGCTCCCAGCGTCATCAGAATGTAACCTGTACACCACAACATGGTTTCACATGTTTCAACTACAAACAACCTTCACAACAGTGTGACGATTATCAGGCCAGAGTCAAATGTTGCACGTCAGAAACTACCTCGATATGCACCACCACCACCCAAACAACAACTCCAACCACCACCCAAACAACAACTCCAACCACCACCCAAACAACAACTCCTACCACCACCCCAACAACAACTCCAACCACCACCCAAACAACAACTCCTACCACCACCCAAACAACAACTCCAACCACCACCCCAACAACAACTCCAACCACCACCCCACACTACACTACAACCTCAACTACCACAATTACAACTCCAACCACCACCCCAACAACCTGCGTGGTGTGCGAGTGGTCCGACTGGATCAATGTGGATTACCCAACGTTTGCAAACGGCGGAGACAACGAAACAATCCAAAACATAATCGCGCATGGACATGACATCTGCAAGAATCCGGTGTCAGTGGAGTGCCAGTCTTCTAAATTTGCCGGACTTCCAACTCAGGATGTAACGTGCGACACCACAGTTGGGCTGTTGTGCCGGAACGATAAACAGTTCCCCCCCATGTGTTTGGACTACGAGATAAAAGTGAAGTGCTGCAAGACGGTGAACTGTGGAACGACTACTACCACAACAGAAAGTACAACGACAACAACCAGGTCAACTACACCATCAACTACAACAAGGACAACTCCTACCACCACCTCAACCACACCATCAACTACAACAAGGACAACTCCTACCACCACCTCAACTACACCGTCAACTACAACAAGGACCACTCCTACCACCACCTCAACTACACCGTCAACTACAACAAGGACCACTCCTACCACCACCTCAACTACACCATCAACTACAACAAGGACCACTCCTACCACCACATCAACTACACCGTCAACTACAACAAGGACTACTCCTACCACCACCTCAACTACACCATCAACTACAAAGAGGACCACTCCTACCACCACCTCAACTACACCGTCAACTACAACAAGGACCACTCCTACCACCACCTCAACCACAACAGAAACCACACCACCCACGTCTACGACCCCAACATGTACAATAGTACGTTGTTCCTGGTCAGGTTGGGTCAATCTTCACAAAGCCACGACTGGCAATGAAGGTGGAGTCATCGAATCCATGGATGACATCATGGCTGCTGGTCATAACAACACGTGTTCAGCTCCAGAGGACCTAGAATGTAGATCTACGAAGGGCTCCCAGCGTCATCAGAATGTAACCTGTACACCACAACATGGTTTCACATGTTTCAACTACAAACAACCTTCACAGCAGTGTGACGATTATCAGGCCAGAGTCAAATGTTGCACGTCAGAAACTACCTCGATATGCACCACCACCACCCAAACAACAACTCCAACCACCACCCAAACAACAACTCCAACCACCACCCAAACAACAACTCCTACCACCACCCCAACAACAACTCCAACCACCACCCAAACAACAACTCCTACCACCACCCAAACAACAACTCCAACCACCACCCCAACAACAACTCCAACCACCACCCCACACTACACTACAACCTCAACTACCACAATTACAACTCCAACCACCACCCCAACAACCTGCGTGGTGTGCGAGTGGTCCGACTGGATCAATGTGGATTACCCAACGTTTGCAAACGGCGGAGACAACGAAACAATCCAAAACATAATCGCGCATGGACATGACATCTGCAAGAATCCGGTGTCAGTGGAGTGCCAGTCTTCTAAATTTGCCGGACTTCCAACTCAGGATGTAACGTGCGACACCACAGTCGGGCTGTTGTGCCGGAACGATAAACAGTTCCCCCCCATGTGTTTGGACTACGAGATAAAAGTGAAGTGCTGCAAGACGGTGAACTGTGGAACGACTACTACCACAACAGAAAGTACAACGACAACAACCAGGTCAACTACACCATCAACTACAACAAGGACAACTCCTACCACCACCTCAACCACACCATCAACTACAACAAGGACAACTCCTACCACCACCTCAACTACACCGTCAACTACAACAAGGACCACTCCTACCACCACCTCAACTACACCGTCAACTACAACAAGGACCACTCCTACCACCACCTCAACTACACCATCAACTACAACAAGGACTACTCCTACCACCACCTCAACTACACCATCAACTACAAAGAGGACCACTCCTACCACCACCTCAACTACACCGTCAACTACAACAAGGACCACTCCTACCACCACCTCAACCACAACAGAAACCACACCACCCACGTCTACGACCCCAACATGTACAATAGTACGTTGTTCCTGGTCAGGTTGGGTCAATCTTCACAAAGCCACGACTGGCAATGAAGGTGGAGTCATCGAATCCATGGATGACATCATGGCTGCTGGTCATAACAACACGTGTTCAGCTCCAGAGGACCTAGAATGTAGATCTACGAAGGGCTCCCAGCGTCATCAGAATGTAACCTGTACACCACAACATGGTTTCACATGTTTCAACTACAAACAACCTTCACAGCAGTGTGACGATTATCAGGCCAGAGTCAAATGTTGCACGTCAGAAACTACCTCGATATGCACCACCACCACCCAAACAACAACTCCAACCACCACCCAAACAACAACTCCAACCACCACCCAAACAACAACTCCTACCACCACCCCAACAACAACTCCAACCACCACCCAAACAACAACTCCTACCACCACCCCAACAACAACTCCAACCACCACCCCAACAACAACTCCAACCACCACCCCAACAACAACTCCAACCACCACCCAAACTACTACAAGGACCACTCCTACCACCACCTCGACCACATCCTCAACTACAACAAGAACAACTCCTACTACCACAACAGAAACTACAACGGCAACAACCAGGTCAACTACACCATCAACTACAACAAGGACAACTCCTACCACCACCTCAACTACACCGTCAACTACAACAAGGACCACTCCTACCACCACCTCAACTACACCATCAACTACAACAAGAACCACTCCTACCACCACCTCAACTACACCGTCAACTACAACAAGGACCACTCCTACCACCACCTCAACTACACCGTCAACTACAACAAGGACCACTCCTACCACCACCTCAACTACACCATCAACTACAACAAGGACCACTCCTACCACCACCTCAACTACACCGTCAACTACAACAAGGACCACTCCTACCACCACCTCAACCACAACAGAAACCACACCACCCACGTCTACGACCCCAACATGTACAATAGTACGTTGTTCCTGGTCAGGTTGGGTCAATCTTCACAAAGCCACGACTGGCAATGAAGGTGGAGTCATCGAATCCATGGATGACATCATGGCTGCTGGTCATAACAACACGTGTTCAGCTCCAGAGGACCTAGAATGTAGATCTACGAAGGGCTCCCAGCGTCATCAGAATGTAACCTGTACACCACAACATGGTTTCACATGTTTCAACTACAAACAACCTTCACAGCAGTGTGACGATTATCAGGCCAGAGTCAAATGTTGCACGTCAGAAACTACCTCGATATGCACCACCACCACCCAAACAACAACTCCAACCACCACCCAAACAACAACTCCAACCACCACCCAAACAACAACTCCTACCACCACCCAAACTTCAACTCCTACCACCACCCCAACAACAACTCCAACTACCACCCAAACTACTACAAGGACCACTCCTACCACCACCCCACACTACACTACAACCACCACCCAAACTACAACTCCAACCACTACCCAAACTACAACTCCAACCACCACCCAAACTACAACTCCAACCACCACCCAAACAACAACTCCTACCACCACCCCAACAACAACTCCAACTACCACCCAAACTACTACAAGGACCACTCCTACCACCACCCCACACTACACTACAACCACCACCCAAACTACAACTCCAACCACTACCCAAACTACAACTCCAACCACCACCCAAACTACAACAACTCCTCCCTTCACCCCGGAGACAGGCCCACCACCTCCCCCACCCTCTACCGCCCCTCGTTCATGCTACTGTCATCATAACGGAAGAAGCTTTCCTGCCGGTGAGTCCAGTCATGCCTTTCACTATTTCACTATTTCTTGGTTATGTGGTGGTGGTGGTGGTTATGTTCCTGTCATATATATTAGATATTACAATGTTACGACGTTGAATGTTTCAAAAGTACACTTGGGCCAAAGTCTAAAATAATTCACATGCCAAGCCTTTCCCATGTTTGAAGCTGACGTCAGTTCGTAACAGAACTCTTTGCCTACAGCGTTCTCATCCATTAGGAATTTGGCCAATCGGAAAGTGTGTTTTAAATAGACTTAATTCAGCTTTTTTTCCCCTTTCATAAATAGTCGGTTTTAAGCTACAGTAATTAAGGATTCAGAAGGAATTATTTTAGAATTGTCTTCAGGTCTAAATGGGTTTTAAATACCATGTCTAGATTGTCCTCTAATAAGTGTTCGGTGTCCCTGATCTGTCTCTCATCACCGTATGTCCCCTGATCTGTCTCTCATCACCGGATGTCCCCTGATCTGTCTCTCATCACCGTATGTCCCCTGATCTGTCTCTCATCACCGTCTGTCCCTGATCTGTCTCTCATCACCGTATGTCCCCTGATCTGTCTCTCATCACCGTATGTCCCCTGATCTGTCTCTCATCACCGTCTGTCCCCTGATCTGTCTCTCATCACTGTCCGTCCCCTGATCTGTCTCTCATCACCGTCCGTCCCCTGATCTGTCTCTCATCACCGTATGTCCCCTGATCTGTCTCTCATCACCGTATGTCCCCTGATCTGTCTCTCATCACCGTCTGTCCCTGATCTGTCTCTCATCACCGTATGTCCCCTGATCTGTCTCTCATCACCGTATGTCCCCTGATCTGTCTCTCATCACCGTATGTCCCCTGATCTGTCTCTCATCACCGTCTGTCCCCTGATCTGTCTCTCATCACTGTCCGTCCCCTGATCTGTCTCTCATCACCGTATGTCCCCTGATCTGTCTCTCATCACCGTCTGTCCCCTGATCTGTCTCTCATCACTGTCCGTCCCCTGATCTGTCTCTCATCACCATCTGTCCCCTGATCTGTCTCTCATCACTGTCCGTCCCCTGATCTGTATCTCATCACCGTCCGTCCCCTGATCTGTCTCTCATCACCATCTGTCCCCTGATCTGTCTCTCATCACTGTCCGTCCCCTGATCTGTCTCTCATCACCGTCTGTCCCTGATCTGTCTCTCATCACCGTATGTCCCCTGATCTGTCTCTCATCACCGTCTGTCCCTGATCTGTCTCTCATCACCGTCTGTCCCTGATCTGTCTCTCATCACCGTATGTCCCTGATCTGTCTCTCATCACCGTCTGTCCATCTCTAGGCTCAGTCGTCTACAACGTGTCTGACGCCGACGGCTGCACTTACACGGGCTACTGCAACGACAGCTGTCATGTCGAGATCCGCGGCTACACCTGCCAAACCACTACAGCCACACCCACAACCACACCCACAACCACAACCACACCCACAACTACACCCACAACTACACCAACAACCACACCCACAACCACACCAACAACTACACCAACAACCACACCCACAACTACACCAACAACTACACCAACAACTACACCCACCTCTACGACCACCACAACCACCACCTCTACTACTTCCACTACCAGCACTACAACCAGCTGCACCAACTGCAACTGCACGGACACTCGTCCGCCCCGACAGGTTCGTACTGTAAACATACTGTAAGCCGTGATTATTCAGAGTTATGTGCATGTACACCGTCCTGTACACCGTCCTGTACACCGTCCTGTACACCGTCCTGTACACCATCCTGTACACCGTCCTGTACACCGTCCTGTACACCATCCTGTACACCGTCCTGCACGTATACATGGTGTACACCGTCCTGTACACCGTCCTGTACACCGTCCTGTACACCATCCTGTACACCGTCCTGCACGTATACATGGTGTACACCGTCCTGTACACCGTCCTGTACACCGTCCTGTACACCATCCTGTACACCGTCCTGCACGTATACATGGTGTACACCGTCCTGTACACCGTCCTGTACACCGTCCTGTACACCGTCCTGTACACCATCCTGTACACCGTCCTGCACGTATACATGGTGTACACCGTCCTGTACACCGTCCTGTACACCGTCCTGTACACCATCCTGTACACCGTCCTGCACGTATACATGGTGTACACCGTCCTGTACACCGTCCTGTACACCGTCCTGTACACCGTCCTGTACACCGTCCTGTACACCATCCTGTACACCGTCCTGTACACCGTCCTGTACACCGCCCTGTACACCGTCCTGTACACCGTCCTGCACACCGTCCTGTACACCGTCCTGTACACCGCCCTGTTCACCGTCCTGTACACCGTCCTGCACACCGCCCTGCACACCGTCCTGTACACCGTCCTGTACACCGTCCTGTACACCGTCCTGTACACCGTCCTGTACGTATACATGGTGTACACCGTCCTGTACACCGTCCTGTACACCGTCCTGTACACCGTCCTGTACGTATACATGGTGTACACCGTCCTGTACACCGTCCTGTACACCGTCCTGTACACCGTCCTGTACACCGTCCTGTACACCGTCATGCACGTATACATGCACCACGTATATGTTTACGTGCATGTGTGTGTGTGTGTGTGTGTGTGTGTGTGTGTGTGTGTGTGTGTTTGTGTTTGTTTATATGTATCTGCTACGCATTGGGCGATCCTCTAAACTGTATCTTGGTAATCCTATAAATATAAGCTCAGCACAGAAAGTTCAGAAACTTAACTTTTAGCCGGTTATTTCTCCCATTTAAAGGGGCATTCCACTCATTTTTAACATTTTACTACAGTATGTCATTAACCGTTTCCGTCCGTAGGACGTCGCCTTCCGTCCGTACGGGTCCCAATCGACGCGTACATACAAGGTCCTCAGACGTCCTAGCGCATCCTCAATGATACGTACATACAAGGTCCTCAGACGTCCTAGCGCATCCTCTATGATACGTACATACAACGTCCTCAGACGTCCTAGCGCATCCTCAATGATACGTACATACAAGGTCCTCAGACGTCCTAGCGCATCCTCTATGATACGTACATACAACGTCCTCAGACGTCCTAGCGCATCCTCAATGATACGTACATACAACGTCCTCAGACGTCCTAGCGCATCCTCTATGATACGTACATACAACGTCCTCAGACGTCCTAGCGCATCCTCAATGATACGTACATACAACGTCCTCAGACGTCCTAGCGCATCCTCTATGATACGTACATACAACGTCCTCAGACGTCCTGGCGCATCCTCTATGATACGTACATACAACGTCCTCAGACGTCCTAGCGCATCCTCTATGATACGTACATACAACGTCCTCAGACGTCCTAGCGCATCCTCTATGATACGTACATACAACGTCCTCAGACGTCCTGGCGCATCCTCTATGATACGTACATACAACGTCCTCAGACGTCCTGGCGCATCCTCAATGATACGTACATACAACGTCCTCAGACGTCCTGGCGCATCCTCAATGATACGTACATACAACGTCCTCAGACGTCTTAGCGCATCCTCAATGATACGTACATACAACGTCCTCAGACGTCCTAGCGCATCCTCAATGATACGTACATACAACGTCCTCAGACGTCCTAGCGCATCCTCTATGATACGTACATACAACGTCCTCAGACGTCCTGGCGCATCCTCTATGATACGTACATACAACGTCCTCAGACGTCCTGGCGCATCCTCAATGATACGTACATACAACGTCCTCAGACGTCCTGGCGCATCCTCAATGATACGTACATACAACGTCCTCAGACGTCTTAGCGCATCCTCTATGATACGTACATACAACGTCCTCAGACGTCCTGGCGCATCCTCTATGATACGTACATACAACGTCCTCAGACGTCCTAGCGCATCCTCTATGATACGTACATACAAGGTCCTCAGACGTCCTCCTAGCGCATCCTCAATGATACGTACATACAACGTCCTCAGACGTCCTAGCGCATCCTCTATGATACGTACATACAACGTCCTCAGACGTCTTAGCGCATCCTCTATGATACGTACATACAACGTCCTCAGACGTCTTAGCGCATCCTCAATGATACGTACATACAACGTCCTCAGACGTCCTGGCGCATCCTCAATGATACGTACATACAACGTCCTCAGACGTCCTAGCGCATCCTCAATGATACGTACATACAACGTCCTCAGACGTCCTAGCGCATCCTCAATGATACGTACATACAACGTCCTCAGACGTCCTAGCGCATCCTCAATGATACGTACATACAACGTCCTCAGACGTCCTAGCGCATCCTCTATGATACGTACATACAACGTCCTCAGACGTCTTAGCGCATCCTCAATGATACGTACATACAACGTCCTCAGACGTCCTAGCGCATCCTCTATGATACGTACATACAACGTCCTCAGACGTCCTGGCGCATCCTCAATGATACGTACATACAACGTCCTCAGACGTCTTAGCGCATCCTCAATGATACGTACATACAACGTCCTCAGACGTCTTAGCGCATCCTCAATGATACGTACATACAACGTCCTCAGACGTCTTAGCGCATCCTCAATGATACGGGGCGAGATAAGAATATTCTGAATTTTTTCCTCTTTTTTTATTTGTCAGTTCGCCTTTCGGCTACCGTATGCTACACTCTAGAGTCTAGACTCTTGTTAGCTTACCGTTGACTTAGCTGTTACCGCGGCAGAAAGAATGACTCGTCTCTCCTAATCCAGGGCGCTCTCCGTGGTGTTGAATGGATCGATATACTGGCGCTTCATTTCTGCTCCTCATCAGTCTCTCCCGCAAAATATGAACGCTTTTTGGATCATATATCGTATAAATGAAAACGATAGCAATGTAAGCTATCGTGAGCGGATTGTTTCCGGGTCGTGGGTTTCCGAGTAAAAGCGGCCATGTCTTTCCGGCACCCCAGAGCTCCTATTTTGAAGAACTTCCGGCACTGATTGTGTTAATATACCTTAGAGCTGTAAAATACAAATTTAAATTTTGAAATAATTTTTAAAAAAAGTCCCCCCATTCTGTGTTTCCTAGAACTGGAGGAATGAAAAAGATCATTAACATGGTGAAATCAAGAGAAAATGAAATGAGAATTGAGAAATGAGAATTGAAAATGAGTGGAATGACCCTTTAATAATACCTATTGGTACATTAGTTTTTATTGTTGATGAGTCACCTTTACAACGAGGTACAGCTTGTAAGGATCGGGCGTTCCTGGAATCTGAACGTGTGGGTAGCGCCTCCATGTGGACTGAATGAGCAACACAGCTAAACGTGTGGGTAGCGCCTCCATGTGGACTGAATGAGCAACACAGCTGAACGTGAGGGTAGCGCCTCCATGTGGACTGAATGAGCAACACAGCTGAACGTGTGGGCAGCGCCTCCATGTGGACTGAATGAGCAACACAGCTGAACGTGAGGGTAGCGCCTCCATGTGGACTGAATGAGCAACACAGCTGAACGTGTGGGTTAGGGGTGTCAAAAAAATCCATTCGAATTAGAATCGCGATTCCGTTATGAACGATTCAAAATCGATTCATAATTTCCAAAAATCGATTTCTTACTGGAGTAGATTGTGATGAAATCCTATGTATTGAATCGAGAATCATTTTGAATAGAAATGTGTTTTGAATCTGGGAAAAAAAATGCTTTTGAATTTAAAAAAAATCGTTGTTGGATTGAGAATCGAGTTGAATCGAATCGTGACCCCAAGAATCGGAATCGAATGGAATCGTGGGGACACCCAAAGATTCACAGCCCTAGTGTGGGTAGCGCCTCCAAAACATGTTGCCAGAATGGCCGTGATCAGAGATGGTCGTGAACCACTGCACCTCTACCATGTACCATTGTTGTGATTTGTCTCCACTGACAGCACGGCGAGCGTTGGATGGAGACCAAGTGTCTGGAAGCGCGCTGTGACAACGGAGAGGTCACTTACGAGCGTGTGAGCTGCCCCGATAAACCGCTGGTGTGTGCAAACAGAATGCCGTCTGTCAAAGTCGACCCGTCTGGCTGCTGCGACCAGGAACAGTGTCAATGTAAGTCCTGCATGTTAGTCATTGTGACAATTATATGGTTGAGCTCTTGATGCATCTGTTGTTGGGGTGGGAGGGGTGGAACAGTCTGTTGTTGGGGTGGGAGGGGTGGAACAGTCTGTTGTTGGGGTGGGAGGGGTGGAACAGTCTGTTGTTGGGGTGGGAGGGGTGGAACAGTCTGTTGTTGGGGTGGGAGGGGTGGAACAGTCTGTTGTTGGGGTCGGAGGGGTGGAACAGTCTGTTGTTGGGGTGGGAGGGGTGGAACAGTCTGTTGTTGGGGTGGGAGGGGTGGAACAGTCTGTTGTTGGGGTGGGAGGGGTGGAACAGTCTGTTGTTGGGGTGGGAGGGGTGGAACAGTCTGTTGTTGGGGTGGGAGGGGTGGAACAGTCTGTTGTTGGGGTGGGAGGGGTGGAACAGTCTGTTGTTGGGGTGGGAGGGGTGGAACAGTCTGTTGTTGGGGTGGGAGGCATCCTTGATGATGCTAAGGGCCAACACATTTAGGCCTGACGTCGAAATAAAAAAAACGTTCGCTCTGAAAGAATATATATTCAAAGATTTGTGCCGCATTTTTACGATTTTTCAAAAATAGCAGACCTACAAGCTCATAGCGCGCCACTCGGTGGCGCGCTATGAGCTTGTAGATCTGCTATTTTTCAATAGCTAAAGTATAACATAATGCTTAGTTAAAACACCAAAAGGGGTTCCCGTTCAGAATGGGTTCGACTGGCAGCGCTGCTTGTCGATGGACCCAGTTGTTGGCAGTGAAGAGCCTATGATACGCTGCACAGTTTTCACCACCCTCTGCAGTGATCTGCAACAGTACCATTTCCGTACCGTACCAAGCTGTAATACAGTAGGTCAATGTACCTTCAGTAGATGTTCTGTGGTCTGGGGATTTTTCTGGCTCAAACAAGTGCTCAAATTGTTCCTGTGGAGTGTGATGTAAGAGCCAGCAAATCCCATATACTGTATGATAATGGGATTTGCCAGCAGATGTCGCTGTTATCACTGTTTTTGCCTGTTTTCATTGCAGTTCGAAAGGTTTCAGAACACACCGAGAAAACTCCAGACCACAGAAAATCCACTGAATGCCATAACCATACCACCTTTATTTATATAGCACATTTAAATAACAACGTTTTACAGTAAAACATAAAAACTTCATTTAAAAAACAAACAACATGCACAGTGTCACATTAAACATCAGAAAACAGCTCATACTATGCTTGGAAAAGCCAAAGAATAAAGATAAGTCTTTAAACACCTGAAGAGGGTGGGGGCTTGTCTTATGTGCAGAGGCAGCTCATTTGAATGTTCAAAGTAGGACATGAAACTAAAAGTAAAATAAAACTAAATGTGACCAGATTTGACTGAGAGCATGCCATCGCGCAAATTCCAGCTTTTCACCAGAAGAGAAAAAATGTAGCTAGTTGTAATGTTAGAGACCACAGAAGACATGTAAATATGAAATAAATGCTTAAACATGTAGCTAGGTGTAATGTTAGAGACCACAGAAGACATGTAAATATGAAATAAATGCTTAAACATGTAGCTAGGTGTAATGTTAGAGACCACAGAAGACATGTAAATATGAAATAAATGCTTAAACATGTAGCTAGGTGTAATGTTAGAGACCACAGAAGTGAACCTTTCAAGCCTGTTTTCTCAACTCGCTGTTTCTCTGCAAGACATTACTCTATAAGCCATATCTCCAAAACTGGTGGGTCAAACTGAACAACCACTATGTCAATTTGAAGCTATGATTCCCTGCTTTCATATGGCCTGAAAGAAATGAAAATTCCAAAAAATCCAATGGCAGTCCCTCAGTCAAATTTAGTCACAAATGTGGGGAAACCTTGTTTACAGGCATGTGCTACGGCTGGGGCGACCCCCACTACGTCACCTTCGACGGGACCTACTACAGCTTCCAGGGGAACTGCTCCTATTGGCTGGTGAAGGAGATCCACCCGCGCTACAACATCAGCGTCCTGGTGGACAACTACCTGTGTGATGCCGTGCACCGTCTGTCCTGCCCCGGGTCCATCGTGGTCTACTACCAACACTACGAGATCCGCATCACACAGGAGGAGGTCGCCGGGGTCCCCACCAACCTGGTAACCAAAGAATGTGGCTCTTTTTTTTTTTTCTTTTTTTTTTTTTTACTTAACTCCTTTAGCGCCATCTAGTGTTAGCATGCACACACCTAAGAAGGCTCTCCTACATAGACTTCTATTGGCTTCAGTCCAATTGAGGCTCTTCTACATAGACTTCTATTGGCTTCAGTCCAATGGAGGCTCTCCTACATAGACTTCTATTGGCTTCAGTCCAATTGAGGCTCTTCTACATAGACTTATATTGGCTTCAGTCCAATGGAGGCTCTCCTACATAGACTTCTATTGGCTTCAGTCCAATGGAGGCTCTCCTACATAGACTTCTATTGGCTTCAGTCCAATGGAGGCTCTCCTACATACACTTCTATTGGCTTCAGTCCAATGGAGGCTCTCCTACATAGACTTCTATTGGCTTCAGTCCAATGGAGGCTCTCCTACATAGACTTCTATTGGCTTCAGTCCAATGGATGCTCTCCTACATAGACTTCTATTGAGAATGGGGACAACCAACTGGGACAAGTCCTGAACCGGAAGTAGGCAGAAATGCATTGGACTCTGGGCAACAGCCCAGCTTTAATGACCTTAAATCCCTTTATTTTAGATTGTTTTGTAGTAATAGTACAACATAAACATTAAAGAGACTTTAGTTGTTACTGTACAATACTTTAAAACAGTTGTCATGTTGCACACATGCTTAAAATAGCTCTTGTTTGCGCCGCCCTCGTTGAAAACTCCAGCTTGTCTCAGTTCAGGCTGCATGAACAGCGCTCGGTTTCTGAACTGACTGAAGCTATGACATCATCACACAACTACGTCCGGTTCAAACGAACGAGCTCAACAGCTGTTAATCTGGCACCACCGCCGAGTTTAGCCACCAGATGGCGGCAATGTAATTTGGTTAAGCTTTGAAACAGCATGGTGAATCCCCATTCTCTCTCTCTCTCTCTCTCTCTCTCTCTCTCTCTCCCCCGTAAGGTTTACGTGAACGGCAAGCTCGTGACGTCGTCCGCCTACAAGAACAAGGAGGAGGGCTTCGTGGTCACCAGCACGGGCGTGGACACCCAGATGCTGGTGCCCGCCATCGGCGCCCGGATCACCTTCTCTTACATGATGTTCAGCGTCACGCTGGACTACAGCAGGTTCCATGGAAACACCCAGGGCCAGTGTGGTGAGTCTGTCTGTCTGTCTGTCTGTCTGTCTGTCTTGTCTGTCTTGTCTGTCTTTCGGTCGGTCGAGCCGTATTACAGTACTGTACCAGTACCACTACATGTCTGGTTGTGGTTTAAAGCCGTATTACAGTACTGTACCAGTACCACTACATGTCTGGTTGTGGTTTAAAGCCGTATTACAGTACTGTACCACTACATGTACATGTATGGGTGTGGTTTAGAGTGGTATTACAGTACTGTACCAGTACCAGTACATGTATGGGTGTGGTTTAGAGCCGTATTACAGTACCGTACCAGTACATGTCTGGGTGTGGTTTAGAGTGGTATTACAGTACTGTACCAGTACCAGTACATGTCTGGTTGTGGTTTAGAGCCGTATTACAGTACTGTACCAGTACATGTCTGGGTGTGGTTTAGAGCCGTATTACAGTACTGTACCAGTACATGTCTGGGTGTGGTTTAGAGCCGTATTACAGTACTGTACCACTACATGTACATGTATGGGTGTGGTTTAGAGTGGTATTACAGTACTGTACCAGTACCAGTACATGTATGGGTGTGGTTTAGAGCCGTATTACAGTACCGTACCAGTACATGTCTGGGTGTGGTTTAGAGTGGTATTACAGTACTGTACCAGTACCAGTACATGTCTGGTTGTGGTTTAGAGCCGTATTACAGTACTGTACCAGTACATGTCTGGGTGTGGTTTAGAGCCGTATTACAGTACTGTACCAGTACATGTCTGGGTGTGGTTTAGAGCCGTATTACAGTACTGTACCAGTACATGTCTGGTTGTGGTTTAGAGCCGTATTACAGTACTGTACCAGTACATGTCTGGTTGTGGTTTAGAGCCGTATTACAGTACTGTACCAGTACATGTCTGGTTGTGGTTTAAAGCCGTATTACAGTACTGTACCACTACATGTACATGTATGGGTGTGGTTTAGAGTGGTATTACAGTACTGTACCAGTACCAGTACATGTATGGGTGTGGTTTAGAGCCGTATTACAGTACCGTACCAGTACATGTCTGGGTGTGGTTTAGAGTGGTATTACAGTACTGTACCAGTACCAGTACATGTCTGGTTGTGGTTTAGAGCCGTATTACAGTACTGTACCAGTACATGTCTGGGTGTGGTTTAGAGCCGTATTACAGTACTGTACCAGTACATGTATGGGTGTGGTTTAGAGCCGTATTACAGTACCGTACCAGTACATGTCTGGGTGTGGTTTAGAGTGGTATTACAGTACTGTACCAGTACCAGTACATGTCTGGTTGTGGTTTAGAGCCGTATTACAGTACTGTACCAGTACATGTCTGGGTGTGGTTTAGAGCCGTATTACAGTACTGTACCAGTACATGTCTGGGTGTGGTTTAGAGCCGTATTACAGTACTGTACCAGTACCAGTACATGTATGGGTGTGGTTTAGAGCCGTATTACAGTACCGTACCAGTACATGTCTGGGTGTGGTTTAGAGTGGTATTACAGTACTGTACCAGTACCAGTACATGTCTGGTTGTGGTTTAGAGCCGTATTACAGTACTGTACCAGTACATGTCTGGGTGTGGTTTAGAGCCGTATTACAGTACTGTACCAGTACATGTCTGGGTGTGGTTTAGAGCCGTATTACAGTACTGTACCAGTACATGTCTGGTTGTGGTTTAGAGCCGTATTACAGTACTGTACCAGTACATGTCTGGGTGTGGTTTAGAGCCGTATTACAGTACTGTACCAGTACCAGTACATGTCTGGGTGTGGTTTAGAGCTGTATTACAGTACTGTACCAGTACCAGTACATGTCTGGTTGTGGTTTAGAGACGTATTACAGTACCGTACCAGTACATGTCTGGGTGTGGTTTAGAGACGTATTACAGTACCGTACCAGTACATGTCTGGTTGTGGTTTAGAGACGTATTACAGTACTGTACCAGTACCAGTACATGTCTGGTTGTATTACAGTACTGTACCAGTACCAGTACATGTCTGGTTGTGGTTTAGAGCCGTATTACAGTACTGTACCAGTACATGTCTGGTTGTGGTTTAGAGCCGTATTACAGTACCGTACCAGTACATGTCTGGTTGTGGTTTAGAGCCGTATTACAGTACTGTACCAGTACCAGTACATGTCTGGTTGTGGTTGTCCTAAACTCCAGGAACGTGTGACAACGACCCTAGAGACGACTGCATGCTGCCCAGCGGTCAGATCGCCCCGTCCTGTCCCAGCATGGCCGACGAGTGGCGCTTCAACAACAGCTGCTACACGCCGCCGCCAACCACGCCAACCACGCCCACGCCAACCACCTGCGGCAACGCGACAAGGCAGATCTGTGACGTCATCACGAGCAGGTGTGTATGCACCGTGCGTGCGTGCGTGCGTGCGTGCGTGTGTGCATATGTGCGTGCATATGTGTGTGCGCATTTGCGTGCATATGTGCATACCCTATGTGCATATGTGAATACCCTATGTGCATATGTGCATATGTGCATATGTGCATATGTGCATATGTGAATACCCTATGTGCATATGTGAATACCCTATGTGCATATGTGCATACCCTATGTGCATATGTGCATACCCTATGTGCATATGTGCATATCCTATGTGCATATGTGCATACCCTATGTGCATATGTGCATATCCTATGTGCATATGTGCATACCCTATGTGCATATGTGCATATCCTATGTGCATATGTGCATACCCTATGTGCATATGTGCATATGTGCATATGTGAATACCCTATGTGCATATGTGCATATGTGCATATGTGCATATGTGCATATGTGAATACCCTATGTGCATATGTGAATACCCTATGTGCATATGTGCATATCCTATGTGCATATGTGCATACCCTATGTGCATATGTGCATATCCTATGTGCATATGTGCATACCCTATGTGCATATGTGCATATGTGAATACCCTATGTGCATATGTGCATATGTGCATATGTGAATACCCTATGTGCATATGTGCATATGTGCATATGTGAATACCCTATGTGCATATGTGCATACCCTATGTGCATATGTGCATATCCTATGTGCATATGTGCATACCCTATGTGCATATGTGCATACCCTATGTGCATATGTGCATATGTGCATATGTGAATACCCTATGTGCATATGTGCATATGTGCATATGTGAATACCCTATGTGCATATGTGAATACCCTATGTGCATATGTGCATATGTGCATATGTGCATATGTGAATACCCTATGTGCATATGTGCATATGCATACCCTATGTGCGTATGTGCATATGTGCGTGCATATGTGCGTGCGCATTTGCGTGCATATGTGCATACCCTATGTGCATATGTGCATGTGCATACCCTATGTGCACATATGTGCGTGCGTGGAGTTGTGTACTTTGTGTCCTTGTATTCTATGTAACGTTGAATGTTATTTAATAGTTTCATTTTTCAAATGTTTTGTTTAACTATAATACTAACCGTGGTAACGTGTTGTCTCCTCCCCCCCCCCCACACAGCGTGTTCTCGGCGTGTCACGCCGCGGTCCCCTACGCCCACTTCCTGTCTGCGTGTGAGTTCGACGAGTGCCAGATGCCCGACGTCGGCTGCAGGAGTCTGCAGGCGTACGCAGACGCCTGCGCCAAGGCTGGCGTCTGCCTGGACTGGAGGAAGCACACCCACGGCCACTGTGGTGAGACTTATTACTGCAGACGCCGTAGTTTTTGTCGACTAAAACTATGACAAAAAAATGTCGTCGACTAGCTTTTTTCACGGACAAAAACTACATAAAAACGAAATGAAAATTAAGCTGTGATGACTAAAACTATGACTAATATATATACTGTCGATTTTGTCAACAAATAAAAACTAGACTAAAATGTTAGGAAGGGACTAGTGGACAAGAGATCCAGTTTAAGTCATTTTACACTTGGTTGCATGCTGAAAATAGAAGATCTACAAGCTCACAACGCGTCGCAGCCGACTAAAACTAGATTAACACTAAAACATTCCAGGTGACTAAAATGTGACTGAAACTAAATTAAAACTATTCAAGAGACTAAATGACTAAAACTAAAATCTAAATTTGCTGCCAAAAACAACACTGGACAGACGTCTGCATTTATACGCAGCAGTGATGTTTTTGGCAGCATTTTTTTATTTTAGTTTTAGTCATATTTTTATTTTAGTTTTTTTTAAGTTTTTTTTATTATATATAAAACTTGTTCTAGTCACATTTTAGTCGCATTTTAGTCACATTTTAGTCACCTGGAATGTTTTAGTGTTAGTCTAGTTTCAGTCGACTAAATATCATAAGATTTTAGTCGACTAAATCTACAGTTGATTTAGTCGACTAAAATGTATTTTCGCCATGCATTTCGCACGCACGCATTTCGTAATGACACTTGCTGAAAATAGCTGATCAACAAGCTCACAACGCGTCGCGCTGAGCTTGTAGATCTGCTATTTTCAGCATGCAACCAAGTGTAAAATGACTTCTACTGGATCTCTTGTCCACTAGTCCCTTCCTAGTGGATCTCTTGTCCACTAGTCCCTTCCTAACAGTTTAGCTTAGTTTTCATTTAGTTTTTATGTACGTAGTTTTTGTTAGTGGAAAAAAGGTAGTCGACGAACATTTTTCGTCATAGTTTTAGTCGACGAAAACAACACTGGTCTCAGTTCTAAAGTTTAACCCCTTGTGGTGTTTTAACTAAAACAACACTGGTCTCAGTTCTAAAGTTTAACCCCTTGTGGTGTTTTAACTAAGCATTATGTTGTACTTTAGCTATTGAAAAATAGCAGACCTACAAGCTCATAGCGCGCCACTCTGTGGCGCGCTATGAGCTTGTAGGTCTGCTATTTTTGAAAAATCGTAAAAAATGCGGCACAAATCTTTGAATATATCTTCTTTCAGAAGACTTTTTTTTTAATTTCGACATCAGGCCTAAATGGTTTACCATGTTGTTGTTCTTCTCTCCAGATTATAACTGTCCCAGTCCTAAAGAGTACAAGGCCTGTGGACCCGCCGTGGAGCCTACGTGTGACTTCAGGTACAGTGGAGGGTGTGTGTGTGTGTGTGTGTGTGTGTGTGTGTGCGTGTGCGCGTGCGTGCGCGCGTGCGTGCGTGCGTGCGTGCGCGCTGTTAAATCACAGACATATAGTTTATTTGGCTTTGTAGGGTAGAATTTATGGGCCTTTACTGACCCCCAGAGGGGAATTAACGTCATTGCACCAGTAGCAAAGTGTATATTTATATAGGTGTGTGTGTGTGTATTTTCATAATTGATATCCATTACAGCGGGGCTAGTACAGTATGTAGCGAAATATGTTAATGTTTTTATGTTGTCTGATAGTTCGGTCCAACTCCACGTTGATCCATTGGGACTGCTATAGTGTATAGTTCATGACAAACTGCATGCGTGTGCATGCGTGTGCATGCGTGTGCATGCGTGTGCATGCGTGTGCATGCGTGTGCATGCGTGTGCATGCGTGTGCATGCGTGTACAGCAGAGATTAAAATATGGTGCATTTTGCATCCCAAAAAGCAGTTTATAGTTCAGGGACGCAATAAAACAACGACCTCTGCATCCACGGGATGCACTACTGTACTGT
>NC_136797.1:2376672-2386672 GCF_951216825.1 Electrona antarctica | reverse complement strand
GGTGAAATGTCCATGTATTATGATCAGGTGAGTGACAGGTGAAATGTCCATGTATTGTGATCAGGTGAGTGACAGGTGAAATGTCCATGTATTGTGATCAGGTGAGTGACAGGTGAAATGTCCATGTATTATGATCAGGTGAGTGACAGGTGAAATGTCCATGTATTATGATCAGGTGAGTGACAGGTGGGATGTCCATGTATTATGATCAGGTGAGTGACAGGTGAAATGTCCATGTATTGTGATCAGGTGAGTGACAGGTGGGATGTCCATGTATTATGATCAGGTGAGTGACAGGTGGGATGTCCATGTATTATGATCAGGTGAGTGACAGGTGAAATGTCCATGTATTGTGATCAGGTGAGTGACAGGTGGGATGTCCATGTATTATGATCAGGTGAGTGACAGGTGAAATGTCCATGTATTGTGATCAGGTGAGTGACAGGTGAAATGTCCATGTATTGTGATCAGGTGAGTGACAGGTGGGATGTCCATGTATTATGATCAGGTGAGTGACAGGTGAAATGTCCATGTATTATGATCAGGTGAGTGACAGGTGAAATGTCCATGTATTGTGATCAGGTGAGTGACAGGTGAAATGTCCATGTATTGTGATCAGGTGAGTGACAGGTGAAATGTCCATGTATTATGATCAGGTGAGTGACAGGTGAAATGTCCATGTATTATGATCAGGTGAGTGACAGGTGGGATGTCCATGTATTATGATCAGGTGAGTGACAGGTGAAATGTCCATGTATTGTGATCAGGTGAGTGACAGGTGGGATGTCCATGTATTATGATCAGGTGAGTGACAGGTGGGATGTCCATGTATTATGATCAGGTGAGTGACAGGTGAAATGTCCATGTATTGTGATCAGGTGAGTGACAGGTGGGATGTCCATGTATTATGATCAGGTGAGTGACAGGTGAAATGTCCATGTATTGTGATCAGGTGAGTGACAGGTGAAATGTCCATGTATTGTGATCAGGTGAGTGACAGGTGAAATGTCCATGTATTGTGATCAGGTGAGTGACAGCTGGGATGACGGCTGTGACGAGTGTCAGTGCGAGGAGACGTTGCAGGTCAGCTGCAACAGGAAGCCGTGCCCGCTGCCTCCACCAATCAGATGTGACCGGGCAGGTCAGATGACCGTCACCCAGAGCCAGGGCTGCTGCTCCACCCATAGATGTGGTACGTGTAGCAGGGTTGTTTTGCTGCTCCACGCATAGATGTGGTACGTGTAACAGGGTTGTTTTGCTGCTCCACGCATAGATGTGGTACGTGTAGCAGGGTTGTTTTGCTCCACGCATAGATGTGGTACGTGTAGCGGGGTTGTTTTTCTGCTCCACGCATAGATGTGGTACGTGTAACAGGGTTGTTTTGCTCCACGCATAGATGTGGTACGTGTAACAGGGTTGTTTTGCTCCACGCATAGATGTGGTACGTGTAGCGGGGTTGTTTTGCTGCTCCACGCATAGATGTGGTACGTGTAGCAGGGTTGTTTTGCTCCACGCATAGATGTGGTACGTGTAGCGGGGTTGTTTTTCTGCTCCACGCATAGATGTGGTACGTGTAACAGGGTTGTTTTGCTCCACGCATAGATGTGGTACGTGTAACAGGGTTGTTTTGCTCCACGCATAGATGTGGTACGTGTAGCGGGGTTGTTTTTCTGCTCCACGCATAGATGTGGTACGTGTAACAGGGTTGTTTTGCTGCTCCACGCATAGATGTGGTACGTGTAACAGGGTTGTTTTGCTGCTCCACGCATAGATGTGGTACGTGTAGCAGGGTTGTTTTGCTCCACGCATAGATGTGGTACGTGTAGCGGGGTTGTTTTTCTGCTCCACGCATAGATGTGGTACGTGTAACAGGGTTGTTTTGCTCCACGCATAGATGTGGTACGTGTAGCAGGGTTGTTTTGCTCCACGCATAGATGTGGTACGTGTAGCGGGGTTGTTTTTCTGCTCCACGCATAGATGTGGTACGTGTAACAGGGTTGTTTTGCTCCACGCATAGATGTGGTACGTGTAGCAGGGTTGTTTTGCTCCACGCATAGATGTGGTACGTGTAGCGGGGTTGTTTTTGGCAGCACATTTTGATTTTTAGTTTTAGTCGTAGGCTCTTGAATGGTTTTCATTTAGTTTTAGTCACATTTTAGTCACCTGGAATGTTTTAGTCGCAGTGCGACACGTTGTGGGCTTGTAGATCTGCTATTTTCAGCATGCAACCAAGTGTAAAATGACTTATAGTGGATCTCTTGTCCACTAGTCCCTTCCTGACATTTTAGTCTAGTTTTTATTTGTTGACGAAATTGTCAATATCTCAGTTTTAGTCGTCATAGCTTAGTTTTCATTTAGTTTCCATTTAGTTTTCGTCAGTGGAAAAAGGTAGTCGACAGACTTTTTTTTTGTCATAGTATTAGTCGACGAAATCAACACTGAGTCCAGACTGATGTAATAATGTAAATATTTGTTATCAGAATGTGATGTCAAACAGTCCCAGACTGATGTAATAATGTAAATATTTGTTATCAGAATGTGATGTCAAACAGTCCCAGACTGATGTAATAATGTTTATAACATTAATAACATGTTAATAACATGTCTCAACAGAGTGTGATGTCAGACAGTGTCCAGGCGCTCCAACGTGTCCTCCAGGATTCTCCCTACACACCGCCATGGGGGTCTGCTGCCACAACTACACCTGTGGTGAGTGTGTGGCGACTGTGGCTCAGGAGGTAGAGCAGGTCGTCCAATGATCCATGGGTCGGCGGTTCGAATCCCGGCTCTTCCTGTCTACATGTCGAAGTGTCCTTGGGCAAGACACTGAACCCCAAATTGCTCCCGATGTGCTGGTTGGTACCTTGCATGGCTTCCGCCGCAATCGGTGTGTGAATGTATGTGTGAATGGGTGAATGTAATGCACCATCTATGTAAAGGTGTGTGAATGGGTGAATGTAATGCACACTCTATGTAAAGGTGTGTGAATGTGTGTGTGAATGGGTGAATATAATGCACAATCTATGTAAAGGTGTGTGAATGTGTGTGTGAATGGGTGAATATAATGCACAATCTATGTAAAGGTGTGTGAATGTGTGTGTGAATGGGTGAATATAATGCACAATCTATGTAAAGGTGTGTGAATGTGTGTGTGAATGGGTGAATGCAATGCACACTCTATGTAAAGGTGTGTGAATGTGTGTGTGAATGGTTGAATGTAATGCACAATCTATGTAAAGCGCCTTGGATAAAGGCGCTATATAAATGCACCATTTACCATTTGTGTGCGTGCGTGCGTGCGGTGCGTGTGCGTGCGTGTGTGTGTTTTCTGAAAAATGTGTGGTGCTCAAGTAGCGCGGGCACTATGAGCTTGTAGATCTGCTATTGTTCAATAGCTAAAGTATAACATAATCCTTAAAACACCAAAACAGGTTCCTGTCCCGAATGGGTTGAGTTGTGACTTCACAGTGACAACTTAACCCAAATTAGCCACTGGGGGCCGTGGCCCCCAGGGGCCCTTGGTTCTCAGGGGGCCCTTTGGGGGAAATTGGACCTCTGTACTGGGTTTGAGGCCCTGAAAAGGGCTCCTGGGGACTTTCATAGAGCACCGAAGTCTGACGTCAATATCGGTAGAGGGCGTAAATCCACGGGTTCATGTACTTTTTATTTGCATTGTAATCCCCATAGGGGGGGTTTTAGATCGCCTCATATAAGAACTGTGTTTGAAAAATAAACATGTCATCCAGGCCGTTTCACTCATATGGATATGAAGAATCAACTGACTGAGAAAACGCTATTGTTACTGCTACTGAATTAGTTACATTTCCGCTGGAAAGTGAGTGACTGACTGTCGTAAACGATACAGAGACACCTCCCTGACAATATAACGATACAGAGACACCTCCCTGACAATATAACGATACAGAGACACCTCCCTGACAATATAACGATACAGAGACACCTCCCTGACAATATAACGATACAGAGACACCTCCCTGACAATATAACGATACAGAGACACCTCACTGACAATATAACGATACAGAGACACCTCCCCGACAATATAACGATACAGAGACACCTCCCTGACAATATAACGATACAGAGACACCTCCCTGACAATATAACGATACAGAGACACCTCCCTGACAATATAACGATACAGAGACACCTCCCTGACAATATAACGATACAGAGACACCTCCCCGACAATATAACGATACAGAGACACCTCCCCGACAATATAACGATACAGAGACACCTCCCCGACAATATAACGATACAGAGACACCTCCCCGACAATATAACGATACAGAGACACCTCCCTGACAATATAACGATACAGAGACACCTCCCCGACAATATAACGATACAGAGACACCTCCCCGACAATATAACGATACAGAGACCTCCCTGACAATAACGCAGAGACAGCTTGTTTATTTTTGGACCACAATGCTTATATGAGACGATTTGAAGATGAGCACATTCTCCATAGAGAAACTTTACTGAATGTAACTCTCTTTCTCTTCCAGTTCGTAAAGACGTGTGTGTCTTCAACAACCACGAGTACTCGGTGAGTCCAACTGCACTGTTGATTTGAGAAGCACATTTTGAGTTTGAGTTTTAGTGTCATTTTAATCAATAGTGAGTCGTTTGAATGACATTTCAGTCATCTGAAATCTTTTACTGTCAGTCCAGTTTCAGTCGACAACATTTCGTAAGGTTTTAATCGACTACATCTACGGTTGATTTTGTCGACAAAAATGTATTTCGGCAGCTAGGCTGATTTTAGATTTGGTTGCGACACGTAGATAGAGAGGCTATTTTCAGCATGCAACCAAACATAAAATGACTTGTCTTTTAGTTCTACTGGATCTCTTCTCCACTAGTCCCTCCCTGACATTTAGTTCTACTGGATCTCTTCTCCACTAGTCCCTCCCTGACATTTAGTTCTACTGGATCTCTTCTCCACTAGTCCCTACCTAACATTTAGTTCTACTGGATCTCTTCACTAGTCCCTCCCTGACATTTAGTTCTACTGGATCTCTTCTCCACTAGTCCCTCCCTGACATTTAGTTCTACTGGATCTCTTCTCCACTAGTCCCTCCCTGACATTTAGTTCTACTGGATCTCTTCTCCACTAGTCCCTCCCTGACAAATTTTAGTTCTACTGGATCTCTTCTCCACTAGTCCCTCCCTGACATTTAGTTCTACTGGATCTCTTCTCCACTAGTCCCTCCCTGACATTTAGTTCTACTGGATCTCTTCTCCACTAGTCCCTCCCTGACATTTAGTTCTACTGGATCTCTTCTCCGCTAGTCCCTCCCTGACATTTAGTTCTACTGGATCTCTTCTCCACTAGTCCCTCCCTGACATTTAGTTCTACTGGATCTCTTCTCCACTAGTCCCTCCCTGACATTTAGTTCTACTGGATCTCTTCTCCACTAGTCCCTACCTAACATTTAGTTCTACTGGATCTCTTCTTCACTAGTCCCTCCCTGACATTTAGTTCTACTGGATCTCTTCTCCACTCGTCCCTCCCTGACATTTAGTTCTACTGGATCTCTTCTCCACTAGTCCCTACCTAACATTTAGTTCTACTGGATCTCTTCTTCACTAGTCCCTCCCTGACATTTAGTTCTACTGGATCTCTTCTCCACTAGTCCCTCCCTGACATTTAGTTCTACTGGATCTCTTCTCCACTAGTCCCTCCCTGACATTTAGTTCTACTGGATCTCTTCTCCACTAGTCGCTCCCTGACATTTAGTTCTACTGGATCTCTTCTCCACTAGTCCCTCCCTGACATTTAGTTCTACTGGATCTCTTCTCCACTAGTCCCTCCCTGACATTTAGTTCCCTCCCTGACATTTAGTTCTACTGGATCTCTTCTCCACTAGTCCCTCCCTGACATTTAGTTCTACTGGATCTCTTCTCCGCTAGTCCCTCCCTGACATTTAGTTCTACTGGATCTCTTCTCCACTAGTCCCTCCCTGACATTTAGTTCTACTGGATCTCTTCTCCACTAGTCCCTCCCTGACATTTAGTTCTACTGGATCTCTTCTCCACTAGTCCCTCCCTGACATTTAGTTCTACTGGATCTCTTCTCCACTAGTCCCTACCTGACATTTAGTTCTACTGGATCTCTTCTTCACTAGTCTCTCCCTGACATTTAGTTCTACTGGATCTCTTCTCCACTAGTCCCTACCTAACATTTAGTTCTACTGGATCTCTTCTTCACTAGTCCCTCCCTGACATTTAGTTCTACTGGATCTCTTCTCCACTAGTCCCTCCCTGACATTTAGTTCTACTGGATCTCTTCTCCACTAGTCCCTCCCTGACATTTAGTTCTACTGGATCTCTTCTCCACTAGTCGCTCCCTGACATTTAGTTCTACTGGATCTCTTCTCCACTAGTCCCTCCCTGACATTTAGTTCTACTGGATCTCTTCTCCACTAGTCGCTCCCTGACATTTAGTTCTACTGGATCTCTTCTCCACTAGTCCCTCCCTGACATTTAGTTCTACTGGATCTCTTCTCCACTAGTCCCTCCCTGACATTTAGTTCTACTGGATCTCTTCTCCACTAGTCCCTCCCTGACATTTAGTTCCCTCCCTGACATTTAGTTCTACTGGATCTCTTCTCCACTAGTCGCTCCCTGACATTTAGTTCTACTGGATCTCTTCTCCACTAGTCCCTCCCTGACATTTAGTTCTACTGGATCTCTTCTCCACTAGTCCCTCCCTGACATTTAGTTCCCTCCCTGACATTTAGTTCTACTGGATCTCTTCTCCACTAGTCGCTCCCTGACATTTAGTTCTACTGGATCTCTTCTCCACTAGTCCCTCCCTGACATTTAGTTCTACTGGATCTCTTCTCCACTAGTCCCTCCCTGACATTTAGTTCCCTCCCTGACATTTAGTTCTACTGGATCTCTTCTCCACTAGTCCCTCCCTGACATTTAGTTCTACTGGATCTCTTCTCCGCTAGTCCCTCCCTGACATTTAGTTCTACTGGATCTCTTCTCCACTAGTCCCTCCCTGACATTTAGTTCTACTGGATCTCTTCTCCACTAGTCCCTCCCTAACATTTAGTTCTACTGGATCTCTTCGCCACTAGTCCCTCCCTAACATTTAGTTCTACTGGATCTCTTCGCCACTAGTCCCTCCCTGACATTTAGTTCTACTGGATCTCTTCTCCACTAGTCCCTCCCTGACATTTAGTTCTACTGGATCTCTTCTCCGCTAGTCCCTCCCTGACATTTAGTTCTACTGGATCTCTTCTCCACTAGTCCCTCCCTGACATTTAGTTCTACTGGATCTCTTCTCCACTAGTCCCTCCCTGACATTTAGTTCTACTGGATCTCTTCTCCACTAGTCCCTCCCTGACATTTAGTTCTACTGGATCTCTTCTCCAATAGTCCCTCCCTGACATTTAGTTCTACTGGATCTCTTCTCCACTAGTCCCTCCCTGACATTTCTACTGGATCTCTTCTCCACTAGTCCCTCCCTGACATTTAGTTCTACTGGATCTCTTCTCCACTAGTCCCTCCCTGACATTTAGTTCTACTGGATCTCTTCTCCACTAGTCCCTCCCTGACATTTAGTTCTACTGGATCTCTTCTCCGCTAGTCCCTCCCTGACATTTAGTTCTACTGGATCTCTTCTCCACTAGTCCCTCCCTGACATTTAGTTCTACTGGATCTCTTCTCCACTAGTCCCTCCCTGACATTTAGTTCTACTGGATCTCTTCTCCACTAGTCCCTCCCTGACATTTAGTTCTACTGGATCTCTTCTCCACTAGTCCCTCCCTGACATTTAGTTCTACTGGATCTCTTCTCCACTAGTCCCTACCTGACATTTAGTTCCCTCCCTGACATTTAGTTCTACTGGATCTCTTCTCCACTAGTCCCTCCCTGACATTTAGTTCTACTGGATCTCTTCTCCGCTAGTCCCTCCCTGACATTTAGTTCTACTGGATCTCTTCTCCACTAGTCCCTCCCTGACATTTAGTTCTACTGGATCTCTTCTCCACTAGTCCCTCCCTGACATTTAGTTCTACTGGATCTCTTCTCCACTAGTCCCTCCCTGACATTTAGTTCTACTGGATCTCTTCTCCACTAGTCCCTACCTGACATTTAGTTCTACTGGATCTCTTCTTCACTAGTCTCTCCCTGACATTTAGTTCTACTGGATCTCTTCTCCACTAGTCCCTACCTAACATTTAGTTCTACTGGATCTCTTCTTCACTAGTCCCTCCCTGACATTTAGTTCTACTGGATCTCTTCTCCACTAGTCCCTCCCTGACATTTAGTTCTACTGGATCTCTTCTCCACTAGTCCCTCCCTGACATTTAGTTCTACTGGATCTCTTCTCCACTAGTCCCTCCCTGACATTTAGTTCTACTGGATCTCTTCTCCACTAGTCCCTCCCTGACATTTAGTTCTACTGGATCTCTTCTCCACTAGTCCCTCCCTGACATTTAGTTCTACTGGATCTCTTCTCCGCTAGTCCCTCCCTGACATTTAGTTCTACTGGATCTCTTCTCCACTAGTCCCTCCCTGACATTTAGTTCTACTGGATCTCTTCTCCACTAGTCCCTCCCTGACATTTAGTTCTACTGGATCTCTTCTCCACTAGTCCCTCCCTGACATTTAGTTCTACTGGATCTCTTCTCCAATAGTCCCTCCCTGACATTTAGTTCTACTGGATCTCTTCTCCACTAGTCCCTCCCTGACATTTAGTTCTACTGGATCTCTTCTCCACTAGTCCCTCCCTGACATTTAGTTCTACTGGATCTCTTCTCCACTAGTCCCTCCCTGACATTTAGTTCTACTGGATCTCTTCTCCACTAGTCCCTCCCTGACATTTAGTTCTACTGGATCTCTTCTCCACTAGTCCCTCCCTGACATTTAGTTCTACTGGATCTCTTCTCCACTAGTCCCTCCCTGACATTTAGTTCTACTGGATCTCTTCTCCACTAGTCCCTCCCTGACATTTAGTTATACTGGATCTCTTCTCCACTAGTCCCTCCCTGACATTTAGTTATACTGGATCTCTTCTCCACTAGTCCCTACCTAACATTTAGTTCTACTGGATCTCTTCTCCACTAGTCCCTCCCTGACATTTAGTTATACTGGATCTCTTCTCCACTAGTCCCTCCCTGACATTTAGTTATACTGGATCTCTTCTCCACTAGTCCCTACCTAACATTTAGTTCTACTGGATCTCTTCTCCACTAGTCCCTCCCTGACATTTAGTTATACTGGATCTCTTCTCCACTAGTCCCTCCCTGACATTTAGTTATACTGGATCTCTTCTCCACTAGTCCCTACCTAACATTTAGTTCTACTGGATCTCTTCTCCACTAGTCCCTCCCTGACATTTTAGTCTAGTTTTTCTTGACGAAGTTGTCAATATATTTAGTCGTAGCTTAGCTTTCATTACGTTTTATGTCGTTTAATTGAATGACTTTTACTTGATAAGCATCCATGACTCCTCTGACACCAGGTGGGTGACTCGGTGCCGGTGAGTGCATGTGAACAGTGCACGTGTGGTCCTCACGTGGACGCCAGCACCAGCCTGCACAAGGTGCAGTGTGAGCTGTCCCCCTGCGACACACACTGCCCGCTGGTAAGACCGCGCACGCACACACACACACACACACACGCACACACACACACACACGCACACACACACACACACACACTGTCTCATATCTGTATGTGACTATGGTTTTGAGATTAATATCTCAAATTAATAAGACAAAATATGCCTTAATACATTATTATAATTGCCCTCTATAACTAAAAAATAGAACATAAAAACACTTTCAATATTGTATTTATTTCAGAAATAGATAATCTTTCACTCCCGTCGCGGGTTGATGATGTCATATGCCCATGTATGGAATGCGCTGTACGGAATTCCCATGCTAATAAATAACAACGTAATACTTATTTGAGCATCAAAGCAATGTTTTAAATACTTTGTATTAATAAC
>NC_136797.1:2363058-2368058 GCF_951216825.1 Electrona antarctica | reverse complement strand
ATTGGGGAACCCTGCCCTAGACATAAGGGAATGTAACAACTGTGAAAATGTCTCCCTCTACAGGTGTAAAGCGGGATCGTCCCTGTAACGTGATCCGTACCGAGGTCCACCTGGCGGACGGCGGCTGTCGCTCCCGACAGCTGGTCAACGTCACTTCCTGTGGAGGAGCCTGTAGCAACTACGCCTCGTAAGTACTCATCCATTATGTCACTTCCTGTGGAGGGCCTGTAGCAACCAGAGCCATAGAGCGTCACAGTCCCGCCCCCTACCATGGCCCAGGAAATTATTCCCCGTTCATTTTCCTCATAGACATTTCAAAAAGTATTTATTTAAAGACCTTTTAAGCCTCGTACAAAGTCAACTCGAGTTGTGAGAAATCATGACAACAAACAGAATTTTTTGGGCCGAACAAATAATTAGACTTACGACACTTTTTTGTTGTTTTTCTTCTTTGTAATTATTTGTTTGGTCCAAAATATTGTGTTTATTGTCATGATTTGTCACAACTCGAGTTGGCTTTGTCCGCGGCGTAACCGTCTTTAAATAAATACTATTTGAAATGTCTATGAGGAAAAATGCATTGGGAATTATTTCCTGGGCCTGGCGTCGTCATGAAAGGGGGCGGGACTGCGACGCTCTATAGAGTTAAGACAGAGTTACGACAACTAACTCCGTTCACTTCATGGGGCTTCAGTCCAATGACGGCTCTCCTACATAGACTTCTATTGAATGGGGACAACCAGAAGTTCTCTCCTCTCGTACACAGCTACTCCATACAGCTGCAGTCTTTTTTTTAAATATTTTATCAAACATTTTGTAACCCATTTTTTCACCCAGGGTGCCTACCCTAGGGGACACGGGGAGAACATGTGAGGGTACCTACCCTAGGGGACACGGGGAGAACATGTGAGGGTACCTACCCTAGGGGACACGGGGAGAACATGTGAGGGTACCTACCCTAGGGGACACGGGGAGAACATGTGAGGGTACCTACCCTAGGGGACACGGGGAGAACATGTGAGGGTACCTACCCTAGGCCTAGGGGACACGGGGAGAACATATGAGGGTACCTACCCTAGGGGACACGGGGAGAACATGTGAGGGTACCTACCCTAGGGGACACGGGGAGAACATGTGAGGGTACCTACCCTAGGGGACACGGGGAGAACATGTGAGGGTACCTACCCTAGGGGACACGGGGAGAACATGTGAGGGTACCTACCCTAGGGGACACGGGGAGAACATGTGAGGGTACCTACCCTAGGGGACACGGGGAGAACATGTGAGGGTACCTACCCTAGGGGACACGGGGAGAACATGTGAGGGTACCTACCCTAGGGGACACGGGGAGAACATGTGAGGGTACCTACCCTAGGGGACACGGGGAGAACATGTGAGGGTACCTACCCTAGGGGACACGGGGAGAACATGTGAGGGTACCTACCCTAGGGGACACGGGGAGAACATGTGAGGGTACCTACCCTAGGGGACACGGGGAGAACATGTGAGGGTACCTACCCTAGGGGACACGGGGAGAACATGTGAGGGTACCTACCCTAGGGGACACAGGGAGAACATGCAAACTCCACACAGAAACATACAGCTCCAGTCTAACCCGTGTCTCTCTCTCCTCTCGTCCTCAGCTACTCCATGACGCTGCAGACGGTGAAGCGTTCGTGTTCGTGCTGCCAGGAGGTGTCCACGTCTCAGCTCTCCGTGCAGCTGGCGTGCCCCGGCGGCGCGAAGCGCACACACTTCTACACCCACGTGCACAGCTGTGCCTGTCTGAAGACAGAGTCGACGTGTGTGTCCCCCGTCATCCCCACCAACCGCGCTCCCAACAGCGCCCCCTAGCGACGTGTGTGTCCCCCGTCATCCCCACCAACCGCGCTCCCAACAGCGCCCCCTAGCGACGTGTGTGTCCCCCGTCACCCCCACCAACCGCGCTCCCAACAGCGCCCCCTAGCGACGTGTGTGTCCCCCGTCACCCCCACCAACCGCGCTCCCAACAGCGCCCCCTAGCGACGTGTGTGTCCCCCGTCACCCCCACCAACCGCGCTCCCAACAGCGCCCCCTAGCGACGTGTGTGTCCCCCGTCATCCCCACCAACCGCGCTCCCAACAGCGCCCCCTAGCGACGTGTGTGTCCCCCGTCATCCCCACCAACCGCGCTCCCAACAGCGCCCCCTAGCGACGTGTGTGTCCCCCGTCACCCCCACCAACCGCGCTCCCAACAGCGCCCCCTAGCGACGTGTGTGTCCCCCGTCATCCCCACCAACCGCGCTCCCAACAGCGCCCCCTAGCGACGTGTGTGTCCCCCGTCATCCCCACCAACCGCGCTCCCAACAGCGCCCCCTAGCGACGTGTGTGTCCCCCGTCATCCCCACCAACCGCGCTCCCAACAGCGCCCCCTAGCGACGTGTGTGTCCCCCGTCATCCCCACCAACCGCGCTCCCAACAGCGCCCCCTAGCGACGTGTGTGTCCCCCGTCATCCCCACCAACCGCGCTCCCAACAGCGCCCCCTAGCGACGTGTGTGTCCCCCGTCATCCCCACCAACCGCGCTCCCAACAGCGCCCCCTAGCGACGTGTGTGTCCCCCGTCATCCCCACCAACCGCGCTCCCAACAGCGCCCCCTAGCGACGTGTGTGTCCCCCGCCATCCCCACCAACCGCGCTCCCAACAGCGCCCCCTAGCGACGTGTGTGTCCCCCGTCATCCCCACCAACCGCGCTCCCAACAGCGCCCCCTAGCGACGTGTGTGTCCCCCGTCATCCCCACCAACCGCGCTCCCAACAGCGCCCCCTAGCGACGTGTCCCCCGTCACCCCCACCAACTCCCTCCCTAGACTATACTGTAATATCTCTGCTGTTCGGAGGAAACCTCATAACTCAATTTTTTAGGTTTTTGAACCAATGGAAAGTAGTACAAAAACGCATTGGACAAAACCTCTTAACTCCATTGGACCCTCAAACTGTCCGCTAAAACAGCTAACTCCACCACCTCTCTCCTTCTCATGCAAGTAATTGACAATATCTAATGTCACAACACCAACTTTGATGAGGCAGTATTGCATCGTTTGAAAATATAAGGTTTTATTAAATTTCCTTAAAAATGTATATTTTTCATTTCCTGAAAAATGAACATTTTGGAGTTCCTCCCGACAGCAGAGATATATATAAGGGCCTATGACTTAATTCTTAATTTGTTTAACGAGTTTATTGAGGCTTTAGACATTCATTCAGTCATTCATTAATTCCATAAAACTGTCTCCACAACTCAAAACTTGGTTCCATAAATCATAATTTATCTCCTAACTTAATTCCATATCTAACAACATAATCATCATAGCTCAGAACACATCGGTTCATAAGCTCCTAACTTAATTCCATAAATAAAATCATTAACTTCGCTCCATAACTCATGACTTAGTTCTCTAACTCACAACTTAAAAGATGTTTAATGTTCCTGAAGGCATTTTCCTGTTAAATTGTTGTGTAGTTTCTTTCATTTTAAACCCTGCTTTTGTTTTATTATTATATATTTTTATTATACATTTTAAGATATTTTATGTAGCTCTCTGGGATTTCCTGTGAATGAAAAGTGCAATACAAATAAAAAAATTATTTGAATAATAGCTTGGTTCCATAACTCATATCTTAGCTCCATGTAAATGGTAAATGGTGCATTTATATAGCGCCTTTATCCAAGGCGCTTTACATAGATTGTGCATTACATTCACCCATTCACACACACATTCATACACCGATTGCGGCGGAAGCCATGCAAGGTACCAACCAGCACATCGGGAGCAATTTGGGGTTCAGTGTCTTGCCCAAGGACACTTTGACATGTAGACAGGAGGAGCCAGGATTCGAACCGCCGACCCATGGATCATTGGACGACCCGCTCTACGTGTCAAAGTTTGTGTTATTGAGAATGCATTGGGTGTTTAAGTTAGAGAACTCAGAAACTACAAAACATTTCAAAGTCAAAAGTTCCAGCATGTGTTTCTCCACCTTAACCCATTCTGACCTGAGATCAGATTCTAAAAATGTCTTCTACATCCTGACAGTTTTCTGAAAAAGCTATGTTTCTATGTCAGTCGTTCTTCGATTTTTCAAAAATAGCAGACCTACAAGCTCGTAGCGCGGTGGTGCGCTATGAGCTTGTAGATCTGCTATTTTTCAATAGCTAAAGCATAACATAATGCTAACACCAAAAGGGGTTCCCGCCCAAAATGGGCTGAATTATAAAAAGTGTGAAAGTGATTTTTTTGACATGCCATAATCAGCCATTGAACCCCATTATACATTTCTCAAATTTGAAAGCAGATGAAAATCATGAAAAAAACGAGTTCATGGTTTTTGTATGTTGTGTTTCATGATTTTCGATATTAGAAAAAAATATGAAAATACAACATACTATAGTAGCCTATAGGGAGGGCCATGTTCATGAACACATGATGAAAAACGGCATGCTATAAAAAAAAATATGCCGCCTGAGACCATGGACTAGGCCTGCACCTCTCACACACGCACGTGCGCGCGTGCGCACATTCACAGACACAAAGAACAATAGTTCCAAATGGAAAAGCATAATGTAATCCACTATCTTGACAATAACTGCAGTCTCTCCTGTTTACCACTGGGGGTCAGTGTCTCCTCTCTAAACGACCAGTTATCGACTAACACTGTGAAGCTTTCTGAGATTATAATGTATACGATTACATTTTATTATTATTTTTTTAGGGGTGCTAGCCCCTCCTATATTCAGCTGTTTGTGTAGATTTTCATCTTACCCAAACATTAAATTCGGAATGTAGAATTTACTTGTAACAGAGTATTTCCATATTGCACTATTGATACTTTTACTTCAAAGTGAAACATTTTGAGTACCACCACTTTCCACCACTAATTATAGACCAGGAGTATGACTAATGTATCCTCACTAGGGGAGCTGGAAAGCTTTTAATGTGAAGGTCAGTGCTTCCCAAACATTCC
>NC_136797.1:2348058-2358058 GCF_951216825.1 Electrona antarctica | reverse complement strand
AAACAACTCATTTAAAACTTTAAAAAACTCCCAAACTTCAACCTTCCAGCGTCTCAAAGTGACCCCAGGCTGGTTCCGGACGTCCACGGGTCGGGTTCTGGAACATTGTTCGGCGCTGAAACCAAGTGTTTTTTTAGAGAAGAGAGAAAGAAAAGGGGGAGTTTTTTTCTTTCTTCCATCCATGAAGCGTGTGAGTAAAAAACTGTTTGTTTGTGGTTCGTTCGTCGCGAGTCGGTGTCGCGCGCCGCGCGCCGCCCCCTGTTTGTTTGTTTGTTTGTTTTGCACTGTCGCTAGCCTGTTCAGACATAGGGCTAGTAGGCTCAACCTAGCCAACCGAAGCGTTGTTGTTACTTCTAGTTCATATAATTATACATATTTTATTTATTTTATTTTATGTTATATATATATTTGTTTACATCATTACCTGTATATATAGGCCTATATCTTTTTTTTAAACTATTATACTATCTACCAGTTTGGACTGTGTATAAAGTATAGTTTTTTATTTTATGTTTTTATCATGCTAGAAAGAAAGCCAACTTTTTGTTGTAAATGTATTCATTTCATTAGTAGTAGTTATTATTAACATATTGTTTACTTGTTCCCTGGAAAGGGACCGTGTATATTTATTAATGATGACTTCACAATATTATTGTACAGTACAGCAGTGAGTGCTTCCCAAACCTGTTCATGTCAAGGACCCCCACATTGATATTAATCAGCCCGTGGACCCCCATTGGAAGAGATATGCCAGGGACCCCCATTGGAAGAGATATGCCAGGGACCCCCATTGGAAGAGATATGCCAGGGACCCCCATTGGAAGAGATATGCCAGGGACCCCCATTTGAAGAGATATGCCAGGGACCCCCATTTGAAGAGATATGCCAGGGACCCCCATTTGAAGAGATATGCCAGGGACCCCCATTGGAAGAGATATGCCAGGGACCCCCATTTGAAGAGATATGCCAGGGACCCCCATTTGAAGAGATATGCCAGGGACCCCCATTTGAAGAGATATGCCAGGGACCCCCATTTGAAGAGATATGCCAGGGACCCCCATTTGAAGAGATATGCCAGGGACCCCCATTTGAAGAGATATGCCAGGGACCCCCATTTGAAGAGATATGCCAGGGACCCCCATTTGAAGAGATATGCCAGGGACCCCCATTTGAAGAGATATGCCAGGGACCCCCATTTGAAGAGATATGCCAGGGACCCCCATTTGAAGAGATATGCCAGGGACCCCCATTTGAAGAGATATGCCAGGGACCCCCATTTGAAGAGATAATGCTAGGGACCCCCATTTGAAGAGATAATGCTAGGGACCCCCATTGGAAGAGATATGCCAGGGACCCCCATTTGAAGAGATATGCCAGGGACCCCCATTTGAAGAGATATGCCAGGGACCCCCATTTGAAGAGATATGCCAGGGACCCCCATTTGAAGAGATATGCCAGGGACCCCCATTTGAAGAGATATGCCAGGGACCCCCATTTGAAGAGATATGCCAGGGACCCCCATTTGAAGAGATATGCCAGGGACCCCCATTTGAAGAGATATGCCAGGGACCCCCATTTGAAGAGATATGCCAGGGACCCCCATTTGAAGAGATATGCCAGGGACCCCCATTTGAAGAGATAATGCTAGGGACCCCCATTTGAAGAGATAATGCTAGGGACCCCCATTTGAAGAGATAATGCCAGGGACCCCCATTTGAAGAGATATGCCAGGGACCCCCATTTGAAGAGATATGCCAGGGACCCCCATTTGAAGAGATATGCCAGGGACCCCCATTTGAAGAGATAATGCTAGGGACCCCCATTTGAAGAGATAATGCTAGGGACCCCCATTTGAAGAGATATGCCAGGGACCCCCATTTGAAGAGATAATGCCAGGGACCCCCATTTGAAGAGATAATGCTAGGGACCCCCATTTGAAGAGATAATGCTAGGGACCCCCATTTGAAGAGATAATGCCAGGGACCCCCATTTGAAGAGATATGCCAGGGACCCCCATTTGAAGAGATATGCTAGGGACCCCCATTTGAAGAGATATGCCAGGGACCCCCATTTGAAGAGATATGCCAGGGACCCCCATTTGAAGAGATAATGCTAGGGACCCCCATTTGAAGAGATAATGCCAGGGACCACCATTTGAAGAGATATGCTAGGGACCCCCATTTGAAGAGATAATGCTAGGGACCCCCATTTGAAGAGATAATGCTAGGGACCCCCATTTGAAGAGATAATGCTAGGGACCCCCATTTGAAGAGATAATGCTAGGGACCCCCATTTGAAGAGATAATGCTAGGGACCCCCATTTGAAGAGATAATGCCAGGGACCCCCATTTGAAGAGATAATGCCAGGGACCCCCATTTGAAGAGATATGCCAGGGACCCCCATTTGAAGAGATAATGCTAGGGACCCCCATTTGAAGAGATAATGCTAGGGACCCCCATTTGAAGAGATAATGCCAGGGACCCCCATTTGAAGAGATAATGCTAGGGACCCCCATTTGAAGAGATAATGCCAGGGACCCCCATAAGAGAAGATCTTTACGGTTCTAGCATTGATTCTCAACGTTTAATTTCAAGGACCCCCAGTTTGACATGCATTAGTCTACGGACCCCCATTTAATGGAATTGCATGTCTATCTCTGGGACAATGTTCAACAATGTTGATTTAACTCAGAGTGTACAAATGGAACCAAATGGACCCTAATGGGTCCATTTGTACACAGACCCATAAGTGTTTTGGTTCCTATAACTATCATTTAGCTGCGGGGACCCCGTGGAACTCCTTCAAGGACCCCTGGGGGTCCACTGTGGGAACCAGTACAGTTCGGAATGCAGTGTAAATATATAGTGGAATCAGCAACAATGCACTCATTTTCTGAAAACAATAAAAATGGTAAAATGCACATGGTTAAAACGCACAGAAGAACAGCAACCTTCTTCTAACTATTCTTCTTAGCCAGCCTGTTAATGCTGTGACCAGAACATTGTTATATTTTAGATTTGTGTTGTTAAAATGTTTAAGCATTGTGTTACACTTTAGCTGTTGCATAATAGCAGATCTACAAGCTGCTATTTTAGAAAAAAAATCTTTGAATATATATTCTTTCAGAGCGAACGTTTTTAACTCAAATCTTTGCTTCTGGGATGGGGGGGGGGGGGGGGGGTGGTCCCTGGAACAACATATTTTCAGATGGGGGTCGGTGGCCGAATACATATAATTCTGGGGTTCCTTGACATGAAATAGTTTGAGCACCACTGACATAGAAACTCATGATTTACAAGACATTTTTTCTTCTTTTAGAATCTGCCTCAGGTCTAACTGGGTTAACCCATTTTGGGCGTGGACCCCTTTTGGTGTTAGCATTATGTTATGCTTAGCTTGTAGGTCTGCTATTTTTGAAAAATCGAAGAACGACTGACATCGAAACATAGCTTTTTCAGAAAACTGTCAGGATGTAGAAGACATTTTTAGAATCTGATCTCAGGTCTGAATGGGTTAAATCCGGAGATAACATCCGAAACAGCTCCCTCTCACGCTAGTGTTGTTTTTGGCAGCAAATTTAGATTTTAGTTTTAGTCATTTAGTCTCTTGAATAGTTTTCATTTGGTTTGAGTCACATTTTAGTCACCTGGAATGTATAAGTGTTAGTCTAGTTTTAGTCGGCTAAATCTACAGTTGATTTCAAATAAAAGGGTATTTTGATGGGCCTTGATGGCATCATAATGGCTGATTTTACACTTGCTGAAAATAGCCGATCTACAAGCTCACAACGTGTCGCAGAGCGACACGTTGTGAGCTTGTAGATCTGCTATTTTCAGCATGCACCCAAGTGTAAAATAACTTATACCGGATCTCTTGTCCACTAGTCCCTTCCTAACATTTTAGTCTAGTTTGTATTTGTTGACAACATTGTCAGTACATTTAGTCATAGTTTTAGTCGTCACAGCTTTTAGTTTTCGTCAGTGGAAAAAAAGGTAGTCGACGAACATATTTCGTCTTAGTTTTAGTCGACGGACTCAACACTGCCTCACGCGCTCATGCACTTTGTGGTCTGTCTCTGTTGCAGGCGTGGCTCGGCCCCTGGGGGGCGCTGCTGCTGCTGCGGGCCCATGGACGTGCAGCGACCACACAGCGGGACTGAGAGGATTCCCTGGACCGTCCACCAACACCGCGCGCGGGAATAAATGAGCCAAACGACCTAACAACCTCTGGAAATACCCACACCACACCACACCACGCACGCTGAAGACGTTAGTCTAGTTTGTCCTAAAAAAAACACAAACACAAACCGTTTGGACTCCTCGTCCACATAGTGACGGACGAGATCGCGACCGCGTAAAGCAACGCCAGTTGGTCAAACGGCTTTTCTGATCTTTTTTCTTTTTGCAGGGTGCTAGACGCTCCAAGGAACAGCTTTGTGTGTACGTCTGTCTGTCGGTCTGTACCACGACCTATTGACCCCTGCAGCTTGACTGCTGATTGACTCCTGATTGGTGACACACAGTTCGCACACGGGGTGCGGTTATTTACCAGTGGGCCTAAATCAGCCTAAACCTAAATCCACACAGTCCACTTTTCACAGTCAGTCAGTTTGCCCTCTTCAGACACAGGTAGATACAGAGATCTCCATGTGGGACACAGACAGGTAGATACAGAGATCTCCATGTGGGACACAGACAGGTAGATACAGAGATCTCCATGTGGGACACAGACAGGTAGATACAGAGATCTCCATGTGGGACACAGACAGGTAGATACAGAGATCTCCATGTGGGACACAGACAGGTAGATACAGAGATCTCCATGTGGGACACAGACAGGTAGATACAGAGATCTCCATGTGGGACACAGACAGGTAGATACAGAGATCTCCATGTGGGACACAGACAGGTAGATACAGAGATCTCCATGTGGGACACAGACAGACAGTTAAAAACGGGTGCTGTGACAAGTTGACAACGGGGTATTATTAGGTCCCCAAGTTGCATCGTTCTCAAGTAGGCCGGTTGGCCGACGGGCACGACGAGGTCTAGTTTAGTTCTCTAGTAGGCCGGTTGGCCGACGGGCACGACGAGGTCTAGTTTAGTTTTTAACCAAAGGAACACATTACCGCCGTTGTCATGGAAATAAGCGCCGAGGGCTACCAGTACCGGGCGCTGTACGACTACAGGAAGGAGCGCGAGGAGGACATGGACCTGCGCGTGGGCGACCTGCTGACGGTGGGCCGGGCCGCCCTGGAGGCGCTGGGCAGCAGCGGCGCCGGGTACAGCCCCGGCCTGGAGGAGAGGCCCGAGGAGCTGGGCTGGCTGCCCGGCCTCAACCTCAGCACGCAGGAGACCGGGGACTTCCCCGGGACCTACGTGGAGTACGTCGGGAGGAAGTGGACGGCCCCGCCCACGCCCAAGCCCCGCCCCCTCAGGCCCTTACCCGTGGCCCCGCCCACCCCCTCCTCCCCCCGCGGCGCTGAGACGGACGAGTCCGACTCCGAACAGGGTGAGTCGGAACTTTTTTACGAGTGATTTTTAATGTTTTTATTTTCTAATGCAGTGGTTGGTTCCCAAACCGTTTCATTTCAAGGTTTCATGTTTTAGTTTCCAAGATGGCCGCAGCACCAGGAGGGGGGGGGGGGGGGGGGTGGGGGGTGGCCTTACTGGGCTGCGTTCACACATTCAAGACACCTGTCTTGTGTCTGTCTTGTGTATGTGTTTAAATGGCCGCTCCAATTCATTTCCAATTGAAGTCCATATGGTTTGATGGGGGGGGAGGGGGGGGGGGGGGGGCAGAACACATCCCCAGTTCCCCAGTTCGATCCCTGTGGGCTCCCCCAGAGTTAGTGTTGAAGTGTCCTTGAGCAAGACTCTGAACCCCTGATTGCTCCCGATGTGCAGGTTGGTGCCTTGCATGGTTTCCTCCACCATCGGTGTGTGAATGTGTGTGTGAATGGGTGAATGTAATGCACAATCTATTTAAAGGTGTGAATGTGTGTGTGAATATGTGAATGTAATGCACAATATGTAAAGGTGTGTGAATGTGTGTGTGAATGGGTGAATGTAATGCACAATCTATGTAAAGGTGTGTGAATGTGTGTGTGAATGGGTGAATGTAATGCACAATCTATGTAAAGGTGTGTGAATGTAAAGCACAATCTACGTAAAGGTGTGTGAATGTAAAGCACAATCTATGTAAAGGTGTGTGAATGTAAAGCACAATCTATGTAAAGGTGTGTGAATGTAAAGCACAATCTATGTAAAGCGCCCTGTATTGGATAAAAAGCGCCATATAAATGCACCAGTTACCATGTTACGGTAAAGTGTACTCCAACCTGGTTGATGTGGTGTTTGCCTCCCGACACGTGGTAACCACATGCGCCATGGTAACCATGGTAACCACATGCACGCACGGCGAGCGCTTCCCGGAACTCTGACTATTATATGATGACTCATAACGCGGCCAACATTCTGTCCAAATTGCAGCCTAGCAGAGCTGATCGTTAGTGTAGAGCAGTTGACTTCCTCCACTAAAACCATGACGAAAATTGTTCGTCTACTGCCTTTTTGAGCGGTGCAACCACTCCCTTACGGAGCTATGTGTGGCTGGGTGCCTGGCTGGGTATGAGCACAAAACAGCATGGTTGTTTTTCACCACCTGTGCGCAACCTAACACACACACACGCACATATTAACTGTATATATGATGATTTCGGGTGTGCCAGTACAGTACAGTGACAGTACAGTTTCGGACGCGGGTCGGCTCGCCGGAATCGGGCCCGGCCCCCTGGGCGCGTTCCTGGGGGTCTGGAACTTCCAGGGACCCCCACACGTAGTTGCACCACTCACTTCACACGGGTGTGATTTTTTTTTTCTCTGAAAACTAAGCTAAAACTGAGACTAAATATATTGACAAAAACTAGACTAAAATGTCAGGGAGGGACTAGCGGAGAAGAGATCCAGTAGAACTAAATGTTAGGGAGGGACTAGTGGCGAAGAGATCCAGTAGAACTAAATGTCAGGGAGGGACTAGCGGAGAAGAGATCCAGTAGAACTAAATGTTAGGGAGGGACTAGTGGAGAAGAGATCCAGTAGAACTAAATGTTAGGGAGGGACTAGCGGAGAAGAGATCCAGTAGAACTAAATGTCAGGGAGGGACTAGTGGAGAAGAGATCCAGTAGAACTAAATGTTAGGGGGGGACTAGTGGAGAAGAGATCCAGTAGAACTAAATTTCAGGGAGGGACTAGTGGAGAAGAGATCCAGTAGAACTAAATGTTAGGGAGGGACTAGTGGAGAAGAGATCCAGTAGAACTAAATGTCAGGGAGGGACTAGCGGAGAAGAGATCCAGTAGAACTAAATGTTAGGGAGGGAGTAGTGGAGAAGAGATCCAGTAGAACTAAATGTTAGGGAGGGACTAGTGGAGAAGAGATCCAGTAGAACTAAATGTCAGGAGGGACTAGCGGAGAAGAGATCCAGTAGAACTAAATGTTAGGGAGGGACTAGCGGAGAAGAGATCCAGTAGAACTAAATGTTAGGGAGGGACTAGTGGCGAAGAGATCCAGTAGAACTAAATGTTAGGGAGGGACTAGCGGAGAAGAGATCCAGTAGAACTAAATGTCAGGGAGGGACTAGTGGAGAAGAGATCCAGTAGAACTAAATGTTAGGGAGGGACTAGTGGAGAAGAGATCCAGTAGAACTAAATTTCAGGGAGGGACTAGTGGAGAAGAGATCCAGTAGAACTAAATGTTAGGGAGGGACTAGTGGAGAAGAGATCCAGTAGAACTAAATGTCAGGGAGGGACTAGCGGAGAAGAGATCCAGTAGAACTAAATGTTAGGGAGGGAGTAGTGGAGAAGAGATCCAGTAGAACTAAATGTTAGGGAGGGACTAGTGGAGAAGAGATCTAGTAGAACTAAATGTTAGGGAGGGACTAGTGGAGAAGAGATCCAGTAGAACTAATGTTAGGGAGGGACTAGTGGCGAAGAGATCCAGTAGAACTAAATGTTAGGGAGGGACTAGTGGAGAATAGATCCAGTAGAACTAAATGTTAGGGAGGGACTAGTGGAGAAGAGATCCAGTAGAACTAAATGTCAGGGAGGGACTAGTGGAGAAGAGATCCAGTAGAACTAAATGTCAGGGAGGGACTAGCGGAGAAAAGATCCAGTAGAACTCATCATTCATCATTTTTCGACCGTGGTAGAGATCGTGGATTTCACATTATTACTTCCCGGTCCTTCATTGCCATCCCCAGTTCCTGCTTTACTGATGCCTGTGTCCCCATGGCGATGACATCAGGGACAGATTTCTACCTCTGGTCTGCTTTGAGGCAGGACTCCAGAGAAGAAGGGAAACTGTGTTCTTCTGGATCGGACCAGTGAATAAACACGGGGAAGGTTGCCGTATATTAGTGAAGAAACACGGGGAAGGTTGCCGTATATTAGTGAAGAAACACGGGGAAGGTTGCCGTATATTAGGCTGCCGTATATTGGAAGAGATCCAGTAGAACTAAAAGACAATGTTATGATTTTTGGTTTGTCCCTATATTTGAAGGCTTCAAATGGGGACAACCGGAAGTTTACGGAATGCATTGTAGTCTATGGGCTCGCACCGTCGCACGAGTACATGAACCATGTGACCAGGCTGTTTTCTGCCCCCTCAATGTCGCAACTCTTCTATTAGATGTCTCTGGGGTATATTAAAGGCAGCTTTATGAAAGTGAGTTTTATATGGGTGAGTGACACAAGCCCTCTATCTCTCTCTCTCTCTCTCTCGCTCTCTCTCTTCTCTCTCTTTCTTTCTTCTCTCTCTTTCTCTCTCTCTCTCTCTCTTTCTTTCTCTCTCTCTCTCTCTTCTCTCTCGCTCTCTCTCTTCTCTCTCTTTCTTTCTTCTCTCTCTTTCTCTCTCTCTCTCTCTCTTTCTTTCTCTCTCTCTCTCTCTCTCTCTCTCTCTCTCTCTCTCTCTCTCTCTCTCTCTTCAACCGTGTGGTTCACGGTAGTCGATCGCCCATGGTGAACATTGTTCTAAGTGTTTCCGTTCCACTTCTTACAGAGGCAGGATGTACGGGGCTGTTAACCACTTCCACGCTGCTCTCGCCTACACTCGCCTCCCTCGACTCCCTCGACTACACTCGCCTCCCTCCCTGCTCTCGACTACACTCGCCTCCCTCCCTGCTCTCGACTACACTCGCCTCCCTCGACTACACTCGCTCCCTCGCCTGTAGCGCGCCACCAAGTGGCGCGCTACGAGCTTGTAGGTCTGCTATTTTTGAAAAATCGAAGAACGACTGACATAGACATAGCTTCAGAAAACTGTCAGGATGTAGAAGACATTTTTAGAATCTGATCTCAGGTCAAAATGGGTTAATCACACTTTGGAGATCTCTTCGACCATACTGTCCCGCTCGCTCCGCGGCGCTGACCGGTCGCTGAATGCACAGAACAGTGGGCGTATCCTCCCCGACCTCACTCACTCCCTCATGTAGGTGGGGTGACGTCACCCCAGGCTCTGCTGCACACACAGACACAGCGGAGCTAAATCACCACTGATGAGAACCGTTTGGGGAACCGTTAATAAAAAAAAGGATCCGCAATGTCGGAACCGGGTCTGAAACGGACCCGTTCCGAATCCCAACCCTAACTGTAATGTAGGCCTGGTTATAGCCTCCTAGCACACTGTTAACTGTGTGATTAAGACATTCTGGGCGGGAACCCCTTTTGGTGTTTTAAGCATTATGTTATACTTTAGCTATTGAAAAATAGCAGATCTACAAACTCGTAGCGCGGCACCGAGTGCAGCGCTACGAGTTTGTAGATCTGCTATTGTTTTTAATCGGAAAAATGTAATGTGAAAAAAAGATTTGAGTAAAAAAGTTCGCTCTGAAAGAATATATATATTCAAAGATTTGCGCCACATTTTCACGATTTTTCAAAAATAGCAGATATACAAGCTCGTAGCGCGGCACTCGGTGCCGCGCTACGAGCTTGTAGATCTGCT